>NW_021315965.1:0-1507 GCF_002162155.2 Triticum dicoccoides | reverse complement strand
TATTGTCACATCCCTAGCTTCTGGTTTGCTCTGAGCTAGCTAGTCATGTGTTGCATCATGTTTAAATTTTGCCTAAAATTGAAATGGGGATGTTCAAACCCTAGCATTAAATCAACTCAACTAGGGTGAATTAAAATCTTTTCAATAAACCCAAAAGGTTCCTAAGAAAAGTTCATGATTTCTGGTTAAGGTGGAAACCTCTGCCAAAAATGATGAATATATTCTTAGGTCATTTTTGGATTTTTGAATTAAATCATATTGTATTTGACTTTGGGCATTTAAATACTATAAATAATTTAAATGTTCAAATAAATGTTGGAAATTGTTAAGGGTCACTGAAATAATTCAGAAAACACCCATAATTGTTTCCAGGATTTTATTAAATGATTTGGTATTTTAAATCAAATCAAAAACAAAATAACAGAAATAGAAAAGAAATAAAAGAGAGAGAGAGAAGGAAGTTACCTGGCGCCCACTTACCTGGCCCAGCACGGCCCAGCCCATCTCCACTCCCCCCCTGTCGTCTTCCTCTGCCAGTAGGCAGAGGCGAGGCGTGGCGCGCGCCCGAGAGGCCTCGGCCACCTCCTGCTTCCCCTGGCCACCTCCTGCTTCCTCCTCGACGCCCCGGAGACGCCACACACCTCCCTGCCTCTCTCCCTCACTCTCCCGCGTCCTCATCCTCTCCCCTGGACCTCTCTCTCACTCGCTCGAACGGAGCCGCTGCCACCGACGAGCTCCCTCGCGGCCACCGCCACCCCCTAGCCTCGCCGATGCGCTCAAAGGCTCCGCCTCGACCCCCTCTTTCTCCCCATCGAGCCACAAGGTCCCGGACACGCTGCAACGCCGCCACCATCGCCGTTTCCATCGCCGGCCGCCGAGGATCTTCACCGTCGATTCGCCGCCGTCTCCGCTTCCCCGAGCTCGTCATCTACCCCATCCGAACCACCGTGAGCTCCTGCACGTTTTGCCCCTAACCCCGTGGCTTGCCGCTCGCCGTAGCCGCCATTTCATAGCCGGCCGTAGCACGCCGCCGCCTGAGCTCGTTGCCGGCGTAGCTCCGGTGACCATTTGGTCACCCTGGCGTGCCTAACTCGCTCCCCGCACCGCGTAGCGCCCCGCTAGCCTCTCACCTCGCTCGTTTGCGCACCTAGCACTAACTCGCCCCAACCCCGAGCTCCGGCCGCCGCCTCGGGCTCCACTCCGGCGAACCCCGGCCACCCCCGCACCTCCCGTTGGTCCCCCTAGATGCGCACGGGCACGGGCTACCTCCTGGTGCCCTTGGCGCGTCGATCCGATGCCCCTAGCGCAAGTCCGGCGTCCCCCGTCGTGCTCTGTGGTCGTCGCCGGCTAAACTCCGGCGAGAGCTGACGTGGCCGGTCATTAGGGCCTAACCACCCCGCTAACCCAGGCCTAGAGCCACTGACATGTGGGCCCTAGTGCCCCTAATCTTTAATTAAACTAAACTAACCCCCCTGTCTAACCTGTGTCACTGACGTGTGGACCCCAC
>NW_021315964.1:0-1507 GCF_002162155.2 Triticum dicoccoides | reverse complement strand
TATTGTCACATCCCTAGCTTCTGGTTTGCTCTGAGCTAGCTAGTCATGTGTTGCATCATGTTTAAATTTTGCCTAAAATTGAAATGGGGATGTTCAAACCCTAGCATTAAATCAACTCAACTAGGGTGAATTAAAATCTTTTCAATAAACCCAAAAGGTTCCTAAGAAAAGTTCATGATTTCTGGTTAAGGTGGAAACCTCTGCCAAAAATGATGAATATATTCTTAGGTCATTTTTGGATTTTTGAATTAAATCATATTGTATTTGACTTTGGGCATTTAAATACTATAAATAATTTAAATGTTCAAATAAATGTTGGAAATTGTTAAGGGTCACTGAAATAATTCAGAAAACACCCATAATTGTTTCCAGGATTTTATTAAATGATTTGGTATTTTAAATCAAATCAAAAACAAAATAACAGAAATAGAAAAGAAATAAAAGAGAGAGAGAGAAGGAAGTTACCTGGCGCCCACTTACCTGGCCCAGCACGGCCCAGCCCATCTCCACTCCCCCCCTGTCGTCTTCCTCTGCCAGTAGGCAGAGGCGAGGCGTGGCGCGCGCCCGAGAGGCCTCGGCCACCTCCTGCTTCCCCTGGCCACCTCCTGCTTCCTCCTCGACGCCCCGGAGACGCCACACACCTCCCTGCCTCTCTCCCTCACTCTCCCGCGTCCTCATCCTCTCCCCTGGACCTCTCTCTCACTCGCCCGAACGGAGCCGCTGCCACCGACGAGCTCCCTCGCGGCCACCGCCACCCCCTAGCCTCGCCGATGCGCTCAAAGGCTCCGCCTCGACCCCCTCTTTCTCCCCACCGAGCCACAAGGTCCCGGACACGCTGCAACGCCGCCACCATCGCCGTTTCCATCGCCGGCCGCCGAGGATCTTCACCGTCGATTCGCCGCCGTCTCCGCTTCCCCGAGCTCGTCATCTACCCCATCCGAACCACCGTGAGCTCCTGCACGTTTTGCCCCTAACCCCGTGGCTTGCCGCTCGCCGTAGCCGCCATTTCATAGCCGGCCGTAGCACGCCGCCGCCTGAGCTCGTCGCCGGCGTAGCTCCGGTGACCATTTGGTCACCCTGGCGTGCCTAACTCGCTCCTCGCACCGCGTAGCGCCCCGCTAGCCTCTCACCTCGCTCGTTTGCGCACCTAGCACTAACTCGCCCCAACCCCGAGCTCCGGCCGCCGCCTCGGGCTCCACTCCGGCGAACCCCGGCCACCCCCGCACCTCCCGTTGGTCCCCCTAGATGCGCACGGGCACGGGCTACCTCCTGGTGCCCTTGGCGCGTCGATCCGATGCCCCTAGCGCAAGTCCGGCGTCCCCCGTCGTGCTCTGTGGTCGTCGCCGGCTAAACTCCGGCGAGAGCTGACGTGGCCGGTCATTAGGGCCTAACCACCCCGCTAACCCAGGCCTAGAGCCACTGACATGTGGGCCCTAGTGCCCCTAATCTTTAATTAAACTAAACTAACCCCCCTGTCTAACCTGTGTCACTGACGTGTGGACCCCAC
>NW_021315963.1:0-913 GCF_002162155.2 Triticum dicoccoides | reverse complement strand
GAACAACCATTATTCTCAGACTTAAATGAGTAGCCATCTCGTATTAAACGAGATCCAGATACAATGTTCATGCTCAAACTTGGCACTAAATAACAATTATTAAGGTTCAAAACTAATCCCGTAGGTAAATGTAGAGGCAGTGTGCCGACGGCGATCACATCGACTCTGGAACCATTCCCGACGCGCATCGTCACCTCGTCCTTTGCCAGTCTCCGTTTATTCCGCAGCTCCTGCTGTGAGTTACAAATATGAGCAACGGCACCGGTATCAAATACCCAGGAGTTACTACGAGTACTGGTAAGGTACACATCAATCACATGTATATCAAATATACCTTTGGTGTTGCCGGCCTTCTTATCCGCTAAGTATTTGGGGCAGTTCCGCTTCCAGTGACCCTTCCCCTTGCAATAAAAGCACTCAGTCTCAGGCTTGGGTCCATTCTTTTGACTTCTTCCCGGTTAGCACTCAGTCTCAGGCTTGGGTCCATTCTTTTGACTTCTTCCCGGTAACTGGCTTACCAGGCGCGGCAACATCTTTGCCGTCCTTCTTGAAGTTCTTCTTACCCTTGCCCTTCTTGAACTTAGTGGTCTTATTGACCATCAACACTTGATGTTCTTTCTTGATTTCAGCCTCTGCTGACTTCAGCATCGAGAACACTTCAGGAATGGTCTTTTCCATCCCCTGCATGTTGTAGTTCATCACAAAGCTCTTGTAGCTTGGTGGGAGCGACTGGAGGATTCTGTCAATGACCGCCTCATCTGGGAGGTTAATGTTCAGCTGGGTCATACGGTTGTGCAACCCAGACATCTTCAGGATGTGCTCACTGACAGAACTGTTTTCCTCCATCTTACAACTGTAGAACTTGTCGGAGACATCATATCTCTCGACCCGGGCATGAGCTTGAAAAACTAGT
>NW_021315962.1:0-1246 GCF_002162155.2 Triticum dicoccoides | reverse complement strand
CCCCCTGCTCTCTCTCACTCTCCCCGGCTCTCTCCTTCCTCTCCCTCGCTCTCTCTCTCACACGGCCGAACACCACCGTCGCCACCGTTCGCCGTAGCCGTCGTCTCCGACCACCCCTCGCTCCCCCGACTAGCTCAGAAGCTCCGCCACAACTCCCTCTTCCACCCCACCGCTCCACAGCTCCCCGGAAGCCCTGCATCGCCGCCACGTCGCCGTTCCCCTCTTCGGACTCCGACCACCGTCGCCGTCAAATTCGTCGTCTCCGGCGCGTCCCCGAGCCCGCTTCGACGCCCACTGCAACCGCGGTGAGCCCCGGAGCGTTTCCCCCTTCTTCCCTGGTCTCTCCCGACCTCTAGGCCCTAGCTCCACCTCGACCGAGAGCTCCACGCCGCCGGCGATGTCGCCGTCGTGGCCACGGTCGCCGTAGCGCCCAACCGAGCACACCATCGTGCTCCACACATCACCAGGAGCACGTAGAACGCACCAACGCCTTCCCAAACCCCCTGCAACACTGATCCCGATCGCACCCGAACTCCGACCGCCGCAGCCGAGCTCGCCGCCGTCAACTCCGGCCACCCCGAGCCCAACCACCACCACCAATAGACGCGGCTCGACCTCAGCAACACGTAGATGTCCTCCGCCGTCCATTTGGTTGCCGGAATAGCAAAAAGCACTCTCGCCGCCGTCTCGGATCTCGCCGGCGTCATGTCGCCGGTGGGGTTTGACTGGTCCGACCTGGGGTTTGACCCCCCCCAGGGTCACTGGCGCGTGGGCCCTGTCGGCCAGATGGTTAGGTTAGCGCTAACTACTGTTAGTCAACCCCCCCTGACACTGACAGTGGGCCCCAGCGCCACTAATTAGTAATTAGAATTAATTTAAATCTGTTTAACCCCCCCTGTCACTGACGTGTGGCCCCCACACGTCAGGTTTGACTTCAGCCAGCCGCAGTTGACCTGCTGACGTCACACTGACGTCAGGCTGACGCAGTAATTGAATTTCTGGATTTAAATTAAATCAGGAAATTCCAGAATATTAATTAAACTTCAAAAATTCATAACTTTTATTCTGTAACTCCAAATTGGACAAATTATATATGAAAAATGATCAGAAAAATCCAATCTATCCATCTGTACCATTTCCATGCATGATCAAACAAGTTAAGTTGATGTTTTAATCAGAACAAGAAAAGGCACTTTAAAAGGCCATATTTGAATTTGAAATTTGAATCCTTGATTCAAATTTGTTC
>NW_021315961.1:0-1045 GCF_002162155.2 Triticum dicoccoides | reverse complement strand
AACTGTTCTACTTGGAGCTATTCTAAATTGTTGCTCCATTATACGTATCCGGTATCTCTACTCAGAGCTATCCGGATAGGTGTTAAGCTTGCATCGACGTAACCCTTTACGACGAACTCTTTTACCACCTCCATAATCGAGAAAATTCCTTAGTCCACTAGTTACTAAGGATAACTTTGACCGTTGTCCTGTGATCCATTCATGGATCACTCTTGTACCCCTTGACTGACTCATGGCAAGGCACACTTCAGGTGCGGTACACAGCATAGCATACTGAAGAGCCTACGTCTTAAGCATAGGGGACGACCTTCGTCCTTTCTCTCTATTCTGCCGTGGTCGAGCTTTAAGTCTTAACTTCGTACCTTACAACTCAGGCAAGAACTCCTTCTTTGACTGGTCCATCTTGAACACCTTCAAGATCATGTCAAGGTATGTGCTCATTTGAAAGTATTATTAAGCATTTTGATCCAATCTTATAGATCTTGATGCTCAATGTTCAAGTAGCTTAATCCAGGCTTTCCATTGAAAAACACCTTTCAAATAACCCTATATGCTTTCTAGAAATTCTACATCATTTCTGATCAACAATATGTCAAGAACATATACTCATCAGAAATTCTATAGTGCTCCCACTCACTTCTTTGGAAATACAAGTTTCTTATAAACTTTGTATAAATCCAAAATCTTTGATCATCTCATCAAAGCGTACATTCCAACTCCGAGATGCTTACTCCAGTCCTTAAAAGGATCGCTGGAGCTAGCATACCTTTTAGCATCCTTAGGATCGACAAAACTTTTCTGATTGTATTGCATACAACCTTTCCTTACGAAAACTAGTAAGGAAACTTGTCTTGACATCCATCTGCCAGATTTCATAAATGCAGCTAATGCTAACATGATTCCGACGGACTTTAAGCATCGCTACGAGTGAGAAAATCTCATCGTAGTCAACTCCTTGAACTTGTCGGAAAACACTTCGCCACAAGTCGAGCTTCATAGATGGTGACATTACCATCCACGTCCGTCTTCTTCTTAAAAGATCCAT
>NW_021315960.1:0-1386 GCF_002162155.2 Triticum dicoccoides | reverse complement strand
GGATGTTGCTCCAAAGTATTCCTATGGGCTGACCTAACACAACCGGGTGGGGAGGTCCACTGGTCAAAGCCCGTCCGTGCAAAGTCAAAGGGCTAGATCCCGTGGTCAAACACTACAGGGTTAGGCGGGACGGGGCACTGGGGGTAGCAATGCCTATTTTTTGTATTTTCTCTTATTATTTTTATTTTCTTTAATACTAATTTCATTAACTTAAATGTACAGAAAACATATATCGATTTCCCCCCACACGGGCCTTCTTCCATCGTGTCAAGGAGAGGTTAGACGGGACCGGCCGGGTACCTGTGGGGGGTAGCAATGCCGCTAGGTGTTGCGGTGGGCCCTCCTACGGTTGTGGAAACGTGGTGGCAGGCACAGGCACGCGGCTCGGGGTGTGCCCCCTCCCCCCTCACGGGCGTCGATGCCGCCGTGCCCTGGAGGGGGGAAACGGCCATGTCGGGCCGACGCAGAGGGAATCTTGGGGTGGGTTGAGCCGGGACTGTGTTGGGGGTGTAGCTATGGCTGGGCTATGACAACAAGGTGAAAAGGTCCACCGGTCAAACTACGTCCAGCGAAAGTCAAAGGGATAGACCCGGCGGTCGTCTGTGTCAGGGTTAGACGGGACGGGGTACCTGGGGGTAGCAATGCCGCGAGGTGTTGCGGTGGCCCTCCTACAATCATATAAGCATGGTGGCAGGCGTAGCCACCCGGCACGCGGCTTGTATGAGGTCCCGGTGCGACGCTCCGGTGGCATTGCTACCCCCCTAGGGCCCCCGTCCCGCCTAACCCTGTAGCATTTGACCACGGGATCTACCCCTTTGACTTTGCACGGACGGGCTTTGAGCAGTAGACGTATCCACCCGGTTGTGTAAGGTCAGCCCATAGGCCCACGGCAACATCTGGCCGGGATGTTGCTCCAAAGTGTTCCTATGGGCTGACCTAACACAACCGGGTGGGGAGGTCCACTGGTCAAAGCCCGTCCGTGCAAAGTCAAAGGGCTAGATCCCATGGTCAAACGCTACAGGGTTAGGCGGGACGGGGGCACTGGGGGTGTAGCAATACCACCGGAGCGTCGCACCGGGCCCTCATACATGCGGGGTGGTGTGGTGGCATGTCCGGAGAGGCGGGACGCGTCTCCGGTGCGTGGGGCCCCCTCACGGACGGCGATGACACGGTAGTAGACGTTCTGCGGCAACGATGCGGCGTCAATATTACTAAATACTCGGAGCGCGATAAAATCATGAATTTTTTTGCACGACGTGGGCACATGTGCTATAGGAACGACAGTATTTTTTCATAATTTTTGGTGATGGAGAAGTATCCGAAAAATTCCCTCTACGCGGATTGCCCTTCGCGCGTCTACGGCTGTGGCCGGCGGCCTCCGGGGGC
>NW_021315959.1:0-1180 GCF_002162155.2 Triticum dicoccoides | reverse complement strand
AGAGAGAGAGAGAGAGAGAGAGAGAGAGAGAGAGAGAGAGAGGCATACGGTTCGTGGTCGTCGCAGTCGAGATGGATGTGGCTGTCGTGCACCCCGTCCTCGCGAACATACACTACCGGAACAGGGCCATACCCCGACGGCCAAAACAATGCCGACGGCCACCGTCGGCTTCTTCGGAGATATGCCGACAGCCTGGTTCTGGCCGTCGGCGTAAAAAGGTCGTCGGGTTACGCAGAGATAAGCCGACGGCACCCGTCGGCATTGAAAGGCCGTCGGCCTAGCTACATATACGCCGACAGCTGCCGTCGGCTTACAACGGCCGTCGGCATACCCGTGGGGCCCGGCCACCCCCTGGCTAACGGCGTCAGACCTATGCCGACGGCCGAAACGGGGGGCCGTCGGCATAGGTACACAGGCCACGTCATTGATCCAGGCCGCACCATGCAGAGCCTATGCCGACGGCTGCCGTCGGCATACCAGCCACGTCAGCGATCCGCGGCACGCTGGTCGGATCTATGCCGACGGCTAGGCCGTCGGCATAGCTATATTTTTTCGTACATATTTTTTAATGCTTTTTTGTGTATTATTATATCAACTAACATGTAGCATGTTAAATATAAACATACATATGAATATATATGTAGTTTGTTTTTTCCATATATTATGAATATATATATATATATATATAGTTTGTATTTTTTCGAGCACGTTAATAATGTGCGGTCATGTTCTTTTAAATATAGATCCTTATATTTTATTAAAATCAAAAACAGCTATGCCGACAGAAGTTTTGTGGCAGTTGCAAACGCCCGACACCCGTCTCTAGAGAGTGACCCCCCTCACATCCGCGGTGTGCCCCCCCTCATGGACGGCGCCGCCGCCGGCACCTGGAGGGGGGAAACGGACGCGTCGGGTCTACACGGGGTGGATGTAGCTGTGGTTTTGGCCCGGATGTTGCTCCCGGGTGTCCCTCTGGGCCGACCTAACACAACCGGGTGGAGAGGTCCACTGGTCAAAGCCCGTCCGTGGGAAGTCAAAAGGCTAGATCTCGTGGTCAACCGCTCCAGGGTTAGGCGGGACGGGGGCCCTGGGGGGTAGCAATGCCACCGGAGCGTCGTACCGGGCCCTCATACATGCGGGGTGGTGTTGTGGCATGTCCGAAGAGGCGGCACGCGTCTCC
>NW_021315958.1:0-1437 GCF_002162155.2 Triticum dicoccoides | reverse complement strand
GAAGTAAGAACCACTTTGCGCACACTTACTACTCATCAGCACATTTTTTTGGTCTGGACAGCAGTCTAATAGCAAATAAGAAGAAACAAATAAAAAAGATAGCACTACAATTTGAACACATATTCGTATGTGATTATGAGAAGATAGCAGCATGAGTGTTGGTTTTCCTTGATGACTAATCCAGACGCCACAATATACAACACAACCTGCAGAAAACATGGCTAAATAAAATTATATGGACATTAGCCTAAGTGATGTGCATAGGGCAATGTGATTGACAGTACCACTTCTCTTTTGTTCTCCAGTTAGTTAGCAAACTGGACCAAAACGGTTTGTCATCTAAAACTGAACCAAAACATCTATTTCCAGTTGGTTTCGGTCATCCAACAGGAAATAGGGAAACCTATAAGTGCTCACCACGCTTTGAAACCAACCTACAGCCCCAAATCCACTGAAATGAATTTGCATCATCACCAGCCTAGAGATCCATTGCTAATTCTTTACATCTACAGTAAAACTGTTTTCTGTGAACCAACAGATCTATTTATTTCTAAATAAATCCACTGAAACCTACAGCCCGAAATCTTATAATGTGCGTCGACAACAGCATAGAACCTAGCACAGCTCAATGGCCATGGACACAACAAGCAGTAGCACGGTAAGGAGAGGGAGAGATTTTACCTTCGATGGCATCATCCATGACTTGCTCCATGAACTTGACTTGCTCCATGGCGTCCCCCCTGCATCGTGTTGGAATACCTAGTGATTTTAATTATACTAAGATTCTTTCATGTGAAACTAAATAGTGGAATTAATACATGCAGGACACAATATAGGCCCGCGGTTTCTGAAACCCAACCAAAAAAAAGAAGTAGGTTGTCTACCAGGCCATGCCTTGTACGGTTTCAACTCTGGTACGATGCCCCGTGAGAGGAACAAAAATACAATGAAGTCAAATATTGTCGTCGGTAGGACCTTACCTGCCAATTCAAAAAAGATAATGCTAACTTATCATGGGATCATCATCAAGAACATGCACACTGTTGTTCAAATTCTTACTATGGCAGTCATTACGTTATTGTCCAATGATGAGTAAATATTTTTTGGGACAATGAACAAAAAGAGATGGTTCAAACTCTAGACCCAGAAATGGATGGTTGCAAATCGATAGGGTCTATACTATTCTAGGTACATAATAATGGGAAAAACACACTACTTTGTATTGAAATTGCTGACAGAGTAACTAATTTGTAGTGGAATGGCCAAAGAGTACCTTATATAGGGACAACTTGTAGGTGATTATTTCCTTGTAGTGTATTTCATGAGTACAGGATGATAGTATTAAAAAATAATAGTCCATCATGGTTATCCTTGTATCTAGTTTGTTCTTTGCCTTTCCATATAGAATTTGCAGAACTAAACCATTAGTTCTTTCCT
>NW_021315957.1:0-1893 GCF_002162155.2 Triticum dicoccoides | reverse complement strand
ACATTAATTTTTGAGGAAGCAAAATAAATCAAGGTCTTGGCATGTTTTGTGAAACGTAAAACGAAAACTTAGAATCAAGCATAATTCGGTCTACTGAGCCAAAAGGAAAAAGCTCAAGGAACAATTTGGTATCAACATACATCTTGGAACGGATCATCTCAGGGGGTGCTTAAATACCTATATTTGCTTCTATGAAATGAGAGTGGAAGCTTCTAGCGGGTCAGATGCACGTTAGAACTGGCACACGATACTATCAGTCTTCAACTGGTTACCTCGCCGACTACGATAATAAACCTCAACTGCCATCTGTTGAAGAACAGTTTTCCTATCCCTTTGAGTTGCAACTTTGTCGCTGTACCTTTTGAATACAAGACCACATCTACAACTAATAAGCAGTACCTTGTATTTTGAGAAAAGAAAATAAACCTTCTAAGACGTTTTTGAAACTCTAGACCAAATGATTAAACATGAAGTAATAGCTCATAATTACAATTTTGAGGTTGCTAGTGACACATGCCATGTGGTACCTACCTACGAAGACGTTGTATTTTGAGGAAACAGAACAAATCAAGGTCATGTCCTGTTTTGTCAAAGGTAAAAAGAACTTAGACTCTAGCTAGCCTAAGTCCGTCAAGCACGTTCAAAATGTCCTAGTAGGAGAACAAAAAGGAAAATGGTCAAGGTGCAATTTCAGATCAACATACAACTAGTAACTGATCATCTCAGGGGGTGGTTAAATATCTATATTTGCTTCTATGAAATGAGAGTTCGAGCTGCTACGGGAAGAATGCATGTTTGAACTGGCACATGATACTACCAATCTTCAATTTTTCTTTATTTTTTTTCCGACCGTGTTCAATTTTTCTTTATTCCGATGAAAAAATATACACAAATGGTTTCAATGTTAATAGAGCATGCATGAAAAGCTTTATCTCAAACTTCTGTCTGATTGCCAGCGACAGGCCACTGACGTTGAACACTCTACTCGTCCGGACTTGGTGCGGGATGCCTTGAGCTCAACGTTGTTTACATATAGACAACTAATAAGAAGTACCTTCGATTTTGAGAAAGTAAAATCCACCTTCTAAGATGTTTTTGAAAATCTAGGTCAAATTTTTAAACACTAAAAAATAGCTCATAATTACAATTCTGCGGTTGCAAGTTACACGTGTCGTGTGGAACCTATGAAGACGTTGATTTTTGAAGAAGCAAAACAAATCATGGTCTTGTCCTGTTTTGTCAAACGTACATCAAAATAGACTCTAGCCTAATTCAGTCTATTGGGCCAAAAGGAAAATGGTCAAGGAACAATTTCAGATAAACCTAGATCTTGTAAGTGAGCTTCTTAGGGGCTACTTAAATACCTATATATGCTACTATAAAATGAGAGTGGAAGCTCCTAGCGGGTCGGATGCACTTTAGAATTGGCACACGATATTATCAATCTTCAACTGGTTGCCTCGCCAACTATGATGATAAACCTCAGCAGCCATCTATTGAAGAACAATTTTCCTACCTCTTTGAGTTGCAACATTGTCGATGTACCTTCTGAATTCCAGACCACATCGACAACTAATAAGCAGTACCTTGGATTTTGAGAAAATAAAAGCAACCTGTTAAGACATATTTAAAACTCTAGATAAAAAGATAAAACATTGAACAATAGATCACTCTAGATCAATATTCAACTTTAATTTATTCCGATAAAAAATTATACTACACAATTGGTTTCGATGCTAATGGGACATGACGAGCTTTATCTCAAACTTCTGTCCGATTGCCAGCGACAGGCCACTGACGCTGAACACTCCACTCGTCCGGGACTTGGTGCGGGTTGCCTTGAGCTCAACGTTGTTTACATAGACAACTAATAAGAAAATCCTTGGATTTTCA
>NW_021315956.1:0-1236 GCF_002162155.2 Triticum dicoccoides | reverse complement strand
GGTGAGTAATAGTCCAAGAATCGGGCGAGAATCAGCCCAAACTGCGTCTGTTGATGACCGACACGTAAGCGCACCTTAGGGTTCAACAACCATCGAAATCGCTTTGGGACACCAAAACGGTGAGTAATAGTCCATGAAACGGGCCAGAATCAACCAAAATTGCGACTGCTGACGACGTACACGTAAACGCACCCCGGGGATTGTGAATGTGGAAATAGCTCTGGGACCCCATAATGGTGAGTAATAGTCCACGGAAGAGCCCAGAATCGAACAAAATTAGGATTGCTGGTGAGCGACACGTAAACGCACCCCGGGGTGCGTCAATTATGGAAATCGCTCCGGGACCCCAAAACAATGAGTAATAATCCATGAAACGGGGCAGAGTCAGCCAAAACTGCGAGTGGTTATGACCGACACATAAATGCACCCCAGGGATCGTCAATCATGGAAATCGCTCTAGCACCCGAAAACGGTGAGTAATAGTGCACGAAATGAACCAGAATTGGCCAAAATTGTGAGTGTTGATAACTGACACGTAAACGCAACCTGCGGTTCGTCAGTTGTGGAAATCACTCCGGGGCCTCAAAACTGGGTAATAGTCACGAAACGGGACAGAATCGGCCAAAACTGCGAGTGTTGATGATCGACACGCAAACGCACCCCAGGGTTCGTCAATCGTGGAAATCACTCCAGGACCCCAAAACAGTGAGTAATAGTCCAAGAGACGGGCCAAAATCGGCCAAAACTGCGAGTGTTGATGACCGACACGTAAGCGCACCTTTGGGTTCAACAACTACGGAAATCGCTTTGGGACCCCAAAACGGTGAGTAATAGTCCAAGAATCGGGCGAGAATCAGCCCAAACTGCGTCTGTTGATGACCGACACGTAAGCGCACCTTAGGGTTCAACAACCATCGAAATCGCTTTGGGACACCAAAACGGTGAGTAATAGTCCATGAAACGGGCCAGAATCAACCAAAATTGCGACTGCTGACGACGTACACGTAAACGCACCCCGGGGATTGTGAATGTGGAAATAGCTCTGGGACCCCATAATGGTGAGTAATAGTCCACGGAAGAGCCCAGAATCGAACAAAATTAGGATTGCTGGTGAGCGACACGTAAACGCACCCCGGGGTGCGTCAATTATGGAAATCGCTCCGGGACCCCAAAACAATGAGTAATAATCCATGAAACGGGGCAGAGTCAGCCAAAACTGCGAGTGTTGATGACCGA
>NW_021315955.1:0-1935 GCF_002162155.2 Triticum dicoccoides | reverse complement strand
TGTCCCTGTAAGTTAGTGCCACTTTGGGTTCATGACTAGCCATGTCAGCCCGGGCTCCTTGTCATATGGATGCTAGCGACACTATCATATACGTGTGCCAAAAGACGCAAACGGTCCCGGGCAAGGTAAGGCGACACCCGTGGGAATACCGTGCGTGAGGCCGCAAAGTGATATGAGGTGTTACATGCTAGATCGGTGTGGCTTTGAGTCGGGGTCCTGATAGCTTTGCTATCAGAGCCTGACTGCCTGTAGGATTACCAAGCCAAACTGATCGAAGTTGAGTCTAGAAATTCTTTATTTATATAAGGGAATTGATTGTGGGATGGAACGTAAGGCTCTTTTTACTCCTTTACCTTCATGCCTTCTTATCCGAGTCATCCTATCTTTCCTATGGGGTTAAGGAACTAGGCTTTCTCTTCTTTCTATTAGGATCATGTGTTACTAATCTGTAGACTCATAAGATTGGTGGATTCAAGCCTCAGTTCAGTTCCTACTATCTCCGTGTATTGATAGTTGATATCAAAACCTTGATATTATGATGATCGAGTGGTTATGCCACCATTTGTAGGATGTCTTAAATCTTTTTCGAGCATTTACAGCCGTTATGCTGTCCGAGTCATCCCAGGTTTTCGAAACAGTCTGATGCATTTGCAAATCCCTTCTTCCCGTTCTCGCTGTCCCTTTAGGCCAATTTAACCACACTAATCGGTGGGTTGAGGTACTCTATTGCCTCGACATAATTGTTGGAATCATTAATGTGACCGTAGGTGTCTTAAAGTATCACCTAGTAATCTAGCCATGTTTTGTGGTCCCAGTGTGATAATTCTGGCCATCATTCTCGAAAGCATCCCGTGATGCAACTTAGCTAGTAGGTATTCTAGTCCTGGGTTTTGAACCTGAGATTCACTCCACCTACTCCATGTTGATAGTGTTTGCTAGTTCCTTTAGGATATTAGTAACCTTTGCAATAGTCCTCGAGGTTCGTGGTATTTCTTTCTTCCAAATACCATGAACTACTTATGGCAGAAGTTCCTCGTTGAACCGAAAGATCACAACCAGAGTGCTCTTGGCGAGTTCTCCATTTAATATTGTGGCTCTGCCAGTTCAACCTTTCTACATGGGTTATACAGAAGAAATACGTTGAACTCGTTCGACATGCTAGTCCATGCATCCACAACTCAGAAAATCATATGTTTTTTTGGTTTATCCCTCTTTAGTTGCTTTCTGACCTTGTCTATCAATTGATAGTCAAGAGTATGCGTGCATTTGTTCATCGGTGCCTATTACCCTTGTGGTCCGTCAAGCCATTCTATTTCGGAATGACTAGGAGAAACAAGCTCCAGTACCTCATCCATATCCAGGATTGGGTCAAAGTAGTTGTACCTCGCAGATCAAAATGCCAACCCAGCTTTTGTTCTGTTCTACCTTGTAGTATTACCATCTTTATATTGAGAATGCCATGGGAATTGCACACCATCCTATGAACTCTGGATACAGTGATACTCTCTCCATCATTATTCATTTCTCGGTCCCCATGTTGTTGCAACCGGAACACCGACAAGTGAATCGTGATGTATGAAATCAATACTCCTAGCAACTCTGTTGCTTGGTAGTTAATGGACAATATTTTCATTCTTAGCGTGTTGGTTATTAAATCATCATCCTAAGATTGATCGTGCTACCTAGTCCTTATTTCCTGGTGCACTCTTCGATCAATGAGTTAGGATTGTGCCAATCCCTCGCTTATTTGATCATATCGTCTTGCCCTGAAAAGAAAGATTGTTCTCGAGCTTAGTAACATATCGGTGGTTCGTGATTTTCCGATTATCTTCTCGGAAGTATCACCAAGTTGTCACCTGAACGCTATGTTGAGCTCGTGATCAAGTTGGTTTTCGAACCCACCCTTTCTCCAAGAATTCGTGTTGGATACCCTGA
>NW_021315954.1:0-1128 GCF_002162155.2 Triticum dicoccoides | reverse complement strand
CTTAATATGATTAGCTAGCTCAAAAATTACATAATAAGCTTAATTAGCTCCAAAATGACCTATTTAACCTAGGATAGCTCTAAAATGACCTATACTTAGCATTTTTTCCTTCAAAATGACTTAATATGCTTAGCTAGTTTAAAAATGACCTATACTTAGAATCTTTTCCTCCAAAATTAGTTAATATGCTTAACTAGCTCTAAAATGACATAATATGCTTAAGAAATGACATAGTTTAGCTCCTAAATGACTTCACATGCTTAGCTAGCTCCAGAATGACATAATAAGCTTAATTAACTCCAAAATGACATATTTAACCTAGGATAGCTCTAAAATGACCTATACTTAGCATTTTTCCTCCAAAATGACTTAATATGCTTAGCTAGCATAAAAATGACCTATTTAACCTACGATAGCTCTAAAATGACCTATACTTAGCATCTTTTCCTCAAAAAAACCCTTGATATGCTTAGCTAGCTCTAAAATGATATAGTATGCTTAAGAAATGACATATTTTAGGTCCTAAATGACTTCATATGCTTAGCTAGCTCCAAAATGACATAATAACCTTACTTAGCTTCAAAATGACCTATTCAACCCAGGCTAGCTCTAAAATGACCTATACTTAGCATTTTTTCCTCCAAAATGACTTAATATGCTTAGCTAGCTCAAAAATTACATAATAAGCTTAATTAGCTCCAAAATGACCTATTTAACCTAGGATAGCTCTAAAATGACCTATACTTAGCATCTTTTCCTCAAAAAATACTTGATATGCTTAGCTAGCTCTAAAATGATATAGTATGCTTAAGAAATGACATATTTTAGGTCCTAAATGACTTCATATGCTTAGCTAGCTCCAAAATGACATAATAACCTTACTTAGCTTCAAAATGACCTATTCAACCCAGGCTAGCTCTAAAATGACCTATACTTAGCATTTTTCCTCCAAAATGACTTAATATGCTTAGCTAGCTCAGAAATTACATAATAAGCTTAATTAGCTCCAAAATGACCTATTTAACCTAGGATAGCTCTAAAATGACCTATACTTAGCATTTTTTCCTTCAAAATGACTTAATATGCTTAGCTAGCTTAAAAATGAGCTATACTTAGAATCTTTTCCTC
>NW_021315953.1:0-1175 GCF_002162155.2 Triticum dicoccoides | reverse complement strand
TCTTCTTCACGCCAAAGTGTCCCATTAATCCTCCTCCATGCGCCTCCTGCAACAACAAAAGACGAACGGAGCTAGCTGGAATGCATAGCTTGTTAGCACGAAACACAAATCCATCGTTAACAACAAACTTGTTCCACATTCTTCCTTCTTTACAATTCTGCATTACATCTTTAAAATCAGCATCATGCACATATTGATCTTTGATGGTCTCCAAACCAAATATTTTGAAGTCAAG
Source organism: Triticum dicoccoides (assembly GCF_002162155.2). NCBI lineage: Eukaryota > Viridiplantae > Streptophyta > Magnoliopsida > Poales > Poaceae > Triticum > Triticum dicoccoides. The sequence goes on along the minus strand of NW_021315953.1, from coordinate 940 downwards.
TTGTGAAAGCATAGTATAGCGACGAGACAATGCATCAGCAATAACATTTTCCTTTCCCTTCTTGTGTTTAATGACATAAGGGAAAGTCTCAATGAATTCAACCCATTTAGCATGTCTACGATTCAGTTTAGCTTGACTTTTAATATGTTTCAAAGATTCATGATCAGAATGTATAACAAATTCTTTGGGCCATAAATAATGTTGCCATGTTTCTAAAGTCCAAACAAGAGCATATAATTCTTTATCATAAGTAGAATAATTCAGACTAGGCCCACTCAATTTTTCAGAAAAGTATGCAACAGGTTTGCCATCTTGTAATAACACACCTCCTAATCCAATTCCACTAGCATCACATTCAAGCTCAAAAGTCTTATTAAAATCAGAAAGTTGGAGTAAAGGAGCATGTGTCAACTTATCTTTCAATACCGTGAAGGCTTCTTCCTGTGCGGTACCCCAAAGAAAAGGCACATCTTTCTTTGTAAGCTCATTGAGAGGTGCAGCAGTGGTGCTGAAATCTCTCACAAAACGCCTATAGAATCCAGCGAGGCCAAGAAAACTCCTCACTTGTGTGACCGTTTTGGGCTGCGGCCAACTCTCAATAGCTTCAATCTTGGCTTTATCAACTTCAATTCCCTGTGGAGTAACAACATAGCCAAGAAAAGATACTCGGTCGGTGCAAAAGGTGCACTTCCCAAGGTTACCAAACAAACGTGCATCACGTAGAGCAATAAAAACAGCACGTAAATGTTCCAAATGTTCTTCCAAAGATCTGCTATAAATCAATATGTCATCAAAGTAAACTACCACAAATCGTCCAATGAAAGCACGTAAAACTTCGTTCATTAATCTCATGAAAGTACTAGGTGCATTAGTTAACCCAAAAGGCATGACTAACCACTCATATAATCCAAACTTAGTTTTAAATGTTGTTTTCCATTCA
>NW_021315952.1:9758-10431 GCF_002162155.2 Triticum dicoccoides | reverse complement strand
GTGCGTGGGCCCCCTCACGGACGGCGCCGTCGCCGGCACCTGGAAGGGGGGGAAATTGCCACGTCGGGTCTACACGGAGTGGATTTAGCTGTGGGTTTGGCCCGGATGTTGCTCCCGGGTGTCCCTATGGGCCGACCTGACACAACCAGGTGGAGAGGTCCACTGGTCAAAGCCCGTCCGTGGGAAGTCAAAGGGCTAGATCTCGTGGTCAACCGCTCCAGGGTTAGGCGGGACGGGGGCCCTGGGGGTAGCAATGCCACCGGAGCGTCGTACCGGGCCCTCATACACGCGGGGTGGTGTTGTGGCATGTCCGAAGAGGCGACACGCGTCTCCGGTGCGTGGCCCCCCTCACGGACGGCCATAGAAAAAATTCGGTTCAGAAAAAATATTATAATTATATACCATGTATTATTTTTAATATAATTATATATCATGTATCATTTAAAAAAATGCCTACGGCTAAGCCGTCGGCATAGGTGCCACGTGGCGACCTCAGCTATGCCGACGGCTTAGCCGTCGGCATAGGATGGCCTTATCCACTACCAGCGCGCAGCTAGCCAGCCACTCGTTCTTTACCCACCCCAACCAGAGCGCGCCGCCGCCGCACACCACGACTTGCGCCGCCGCCGCCGCCCCCCCCCCTGCCGCTTCGCTGCCCCCGCCTCCACACCTG
>NW_021315952.1:0-7308 GCF_002162155.2 Triticum dicoccoides | reverse complement strand
GAAGCATTTCTGGGAGTACGGGCTAACAGCCTGCCCGAGGGCCGTGAACTACCGAAAACCATGTACGGTACGAAGAAAATCATGAAGGCGCTCTCCATGGACTATGAGAAAATACATGTTTGTCCAAAGAATTGCCTTTTGTTTAGGCATGAGTATGCGGATGACAACTACTGTAGGAAGTGCGGTTCCTCTCGGTATATTGAGGTGGTCGATAAGCATGGTCAGAATCGGCAGCTAAAAATCCCTGTGAAGGTTCTTCGGTATCTTGATTTTATAAAAAGACTGCAGCGCCTTTTCATCACCGAGGAGTCTGCCAAAATGATGAAGTGGCACAAGGAAGGGAAAAGGTACAATCAATTGTACATACATCAGAAGGTGAAGCATGGAAGTCATTCGATATAAAGTACCCGGAGGAAGCAGCCGAGGCTGGGAATGTCAGAATTGCTATAACAGGTGATGGGTTCAATCCATATGGTATGTCGTCTAATCCATACAGCTGCTGGCCCATATTTGTTATTCCGCTCAATCTCCCTCCCAGCGCCATAATGCAACGCAAGACCATGTTCCTGTCGCTTATAATTCCGGGGCCTGAATATCCAGGGAAGAATTTGAGTGTGTTTATGCAGCTGTTGGTGGATGATTTGCACCATTCTTGGTACTTCTCAAGGTTGACATACGACCGGCATCTGCAGAAAAATTTCTTGATGAAAGTTTGGCTACAGTATTGCATGCATGACTTTCCCGGCTATGCCCTGTTCTGCGGATGGTGTACAAGTGGAAAGATGCCTTGCCCAGTGTGCATGCAGGCCTTGATTTTTATTTGGATGAAGAAGGGTGGCAAGTATGTTGCCTTTGACCAGCATCGACAATTCCTCCCTCCAGACCATCCTAATAGGGAAGACAAGAAGAACTTCATAAAAGGCAAAGTTGTCCATGAAGTAAATGAGATTCCAACATTTTCTGGTGTGGATGTGCTTGCTCAGCTCAAAGCTCTTAAGCCTGCCGGTGAAGGGAAAGGCAAAGGCAAAGGCAAAGGCAAAGGCAAAGGTAAAGGGAAAAAATGTTTTGAAGGATATGGTGAGATGCACAAGTGGACTCACATTACCCCCTTCACGCAGCTTCCCTATTTTAAGGACCTTAAACTTCCATACAACATCAACGTGATGCACACCGAAAAGAATGTCGCAGAGTCCCTTTTTAACACGATCCTCAACATTCCTGATAAGACAAAGGATAATGTTAATGCTAGAGTCGATCAACAGAATATTTGTGATAGACCACGTCTTCACATGCAACCTCCCACAGGCAGTCGAAAATCTTGGTTCAAGCCAGATGCTGACTTCGTACTTAAAAAGGATCATAAGATGGAGGCATTCAAGTGGCTGAAACACGTCGTGAAGTTCACTGATGGTTATTTGTCGAATATAAGTAAGGGGGTCAATCTTTCAACGGGCAGAGTGACCAGGCTCAAGAGTCATGACTATCATGTATGGATTGAGCGGATTATGCCGGTGATGGTTCAGGGCTATGTTCCCGAGCGTGTCTGGCGTGTGCTTGCGGAGTTAAGCCATTTCTTCCGAATGCTTTGTGCTAAAGAAGTATGTCCTAAGAAGATAAAAGAAATGCATAAGAAGGCGCCGGAGTTGATATGCAAGCTAGAGAAGATCTTCCCGCCAGGCTTCTTTACTCCGATGACACATCTCATTTTGCACCTTGCGAACGAGGTATTGTTGGGGGGCCCTGTGCAGTATCGTTGGCAGTACGGCCCTGAGAGACAAAACAAGCATCTGAGAGAGAAATGTGGAAACAAAGCTAAGATTGAAGCTTCCATAGCTGAGGCAGTTATCCTAGAGGAGGTGGCAGACCTCAAGACAGCCTACTATCCGGACCATGTTCCCACGTTGCACAATAAGGTGTCTCGATACAATACAGAAGAACCCAAGTATAAACCCAAATTGCCTCTATTCACCGGGCAATGTGGCAGGACTGGATGCTCGACATCTTATGTCATGCCACGAGATGAGTGGCAGGATGTCATGTTCTATATCTTGCACAACATCAAGGAAGTTGAGGATGAGTGGATGAGGTAATACCTTTGCACCATTCTTTTAGTCAATTCATTATGTTCACTTTGCCTAGTTCTTATACCGCTTTTCTTATTGTAGTCGATTCGTTGAGGAAGAGTGGACGGGAATGCTGCCTCCTACTGAAGCGGAGGCACTTGCTCTTCTCCGAAAGGGTGCTGATGGAAGGAAAAATTTCGTTGCGTGGTTCATGGAGAAAGTAATATTTCACACTTCCCTATTACCCATTTCACACTTCCAATTAAACTCATGCACCCTATAATTTCAATTAAACTTGTAGGGAAATGATCCGAACGAATCAATGGATGAAGAATTGAGATGGGTTTCCATGGGTTTTGACCCTACCGTCATGACATGCCAAAAGTATGATGTGAATGAGTATCGCTTCCATACAGAGGAGCACCAGAACAGTCGGCCTGATCCCAAAACTATAAATACCGGAGTCTTCACCGAAGGAGATAATAATGTAGATTACTACGGAAGGGTAGGAAAAATATACGAGCTTACATTCAAATGTGGCCGTAAACACCTAAGTCTCACTGTGTTCAAATGCCGATGGTTCGACCCCAAAAAGGGTCTAAGACATACGCCTTCTGTTGGTTTAGTTGAAGTTAAACCATCAACCGTCTATGCCGGAGCTGATCTCTTTATCGCCGCTACCCAGGCCACACAAGTATATTATCTGCCTTACCCATGCCAGAAAGAGTACCTAAAGGGTTGGGAAGTTGTGTTCAATGTGTCACCACATGGTAAGCTACCGGACCCGAACGATGATGATTACTACAACATAAACCCCATGACATACGAGGGAGTGTTTTTTCAAGAGGAACATGATGACGTGGTCCAAAACAAGGAGGATGATGACTTGGGTGATGTTGACCTGGACCCAAACGACGACGGCGCTCGGATTGATGGTGAGGCAGTTGTGAATCAAAGAGACATAATTATGCTTGAAAAGTTAAATGAAGACGCTGACGCTGACGATGAGGAAGAGCCTCCACCTCCGTCAGACAACGAAGAAGATATGCGGGATAATGATGATGAGACCGGTCGACAAATAGATTACAATAGTGATGATTCATATGGGTTCTAGAAAATGTATGTTCTTTTAATAATGTTCTCTTCCGTTATTAATGTCTTTCCTGTATGCTTGTTTTTTTATATCCTTACTAATTTGTATTCTCTTCTCAATGCAGGTTTGCTAATCATGGGCAAGTCCAGCAGTGCCAGTTTCCTCAGTAAACTCAAAGGAGGACTTACTCGGAGTGGACGAGCCCACAAGGTTCCCTCCCGACTACGCGAGGATGGCACCTCACATGGAGGTGGAGGGGTCGGGGGAGGAGACCCTAGAGGAGGAGGGGGTGGGGGGAGAACCCCTAGAGGACGAGGAGGTGGGGGGAGAGGCAACCGGGCCAAAAAACTCCGGGCTGTGTCCGAAATAGGAGGGTCTTCTTCGATGCCCTCCTATGCTGATGCAGCTTCTGAGTCTGAGGAGGAGGAGTATATTCCTGATGTCGAGGAGGAGGAGGGTGAGGAGGAGGAGGCCAAGGAGGAGGAGGCTGAGGAGGAGGGTGAGGAGGAGGGCGAGGAGGGTGGAGGGGAGGTTGACCCCGAGTTGTGGGGTGACTTGCCACCGGGTGCTCCGCAGGGGTGGCTGCGTGGTAATGCCGGAGTACCTACACCACCTTCTATCGAGGCGCACAAGTGGCTCATTGAACCTGCGGGGACAGAGTAAGTGCATCTCAATCATACTTTCAACACATGACAACATTTTTTTATTGTACACATGGCAACCCTTTGATTCTTTTGCAGTAACTAGATCCTTCGCGGAAAGGGCCGTAAACCGAACGACCTTCTCACTGTCCTGTTGAAGCAGTTTTGGCCTGGCCTATTCTGCCCGCGGCCAGACAGGGACCCACAGCTGTGTGTTTTGGCCACAAGCTGGGCCCACTACGAGGCTTGCAGCAACGCGGAGTACGGGACGGCCGCTAAGGCCGTGATCACCAAATTTTGGGTAAGTTCCCTTTTGAATCACTTGTCTTTAGTTTCGTTCATAGTTTATCATTGAATCACTCAGCTCATGCCTTGTTTGCTTCTGGTTTATGCATGATTGCAGCAACTCTATAGAGTTCTTGACGAGCACAAGGCCAGAGCCGACGTGGTCTTACTTGCGTCTGCAAAGAAGAAAGCTCGTCAGTTGCAGTACGAGGTGCGTTGGGTTGCCGTCTCACAGTACTACCACATCTACCTGCAACAAAAGATGACCAAAACTCAAGCACAGAGGCAAAAAATTACCATGAGCAGGGAGCAGTTCATGATAGTAACTATTACTGACTTTTCATTGTTTCAAGGAGTCAACTATATGTTTCATGCTCACATGTCATGCTTCCAAAATTTGCATAGGTTGTTCCTCATTGGTGCTATGGAAGGCATGACGGATGGGCGTGTTTGGTGGATAGGTGAGTCGGTGACGATCCAGAGTTTGTTGCCCAGAGCATCAAGGCCCGGGCTAACCGTGGAAAAGACGGGACACACGGCCAAGGAAACAGGAACCACTGGGGCTTCAAGGCCATGAAGGTATATCTATATGAAAGATGCATTTTGGTTCTTCTTTACCATCATGTTCTTATGTATGGCTAACTTCTGTTTGACGTTGCAGGAGGACAAGTTGCAGAGGCTGCTCTCAGACATGGAGTCGTGGAAGCTGGCCCGCGAGCGGAGTGATCGCAAGGAGGGCGAGAGCCAGTACTACGGCAACACCGAGAAACACCTGGAGTCTTACACTTAGAACTATCAGAAGATGCATCCGGATGTTCCCGTTCCTGAGGTCGCCCAGTCTCAGATCGACGACACCGTGGCCATCCAGGGTAAGTCCCATGGCCGGTATCCGTGTTTCGATGGCTTGATCACTCCGTCGATCTCGTACACACGGCTTCGAGCTACCAACCCGAGCCCGTTAGAGAGTACGGGGCGTTCGCAGCCTCCCTTAGTCCGCCAACGTGCTGTAAGTACTTCCCCTCAGTTTAGAAGAAATATCTCACGCACGCACCCGACCCTTCCCATCTCCACGACTCAACGCACGCGCCCCATCATCCCCAATCCACACACACGCGCCGGCCTCCAGCGAGCCGCAATGGCCAAACACCCGCCGGCGCCACCAGAGCCCCAACCGCCGCTCCCCCATCCCCCGCCGGTGCCGAATCATGGAGGAACTCTCTCCGGCGCTTCCCCATGCTTCTCGTCCACCGCATCTCCGACGTTATCCAGGCGTCGGTTCATGGCGGAACCGCCGGCGGCGCTTCCCCAGCCCCTGTCGCACGCCCCCATCGCCGCCGCGCCTCTAGCCCTCTCCTCCATCGCCTCTTCGACGGCCAACACACGGGGGCTAGCAGCGCCAACCTCTCCCAGCAGCCATGTCGACTAGAACCCTAGCATCGGGGATTCCGGCGAGGTGGGGAGCGGGGCAGTGGCGCCGATGGCCGAGGCCCTCCCCAAGATCAACTCCTTTGTGGGCGCACTTGCAGCAGACCCTCTGCCCCTGAATTCCATGCCCGACGAGGTGGACGGCATAGCTGACGAATGCTCTCTGTCTGCTATTTGCGCTAGGTAAATTCTCGGTCTCTCTCTCTCTCTCTATATATATATATATATATGTATATAGGGAAAATCCATCCTACCACCCGGTGGTAGTTACCCCACATGTCTCATATACTACCATGTGGTACTATATATACTATTTTATTATTTTAAATATGTTCATATAATATTTCTAAGATATTTCAAAGCAAGTTACATGAAAAAATTTCATATGAGCCCATAGTTTTTTTATATTTGTGAAATACGTACATATTTGTACGTAAAAAAGAGCATGCTCAAAAAATGGTACATACTACCTAAAAATTAGTATATATACTACCTAATCATTGTTATATACTACATACTACACATATATACTCTCGGTTTCGACAGATACTACATACAACATACAAAACACAAATGATGGTAACTACCACTGCTTGTAGGAAACATTTGTCCAGGCACCTAGGTGCCCAGGCACCTAGCATTTAATAGCTCGCATGTCCACCCATTTGCATTTATTGATTGGAATATAATTAAAACACACATTAATTGGTGGAGTGAGAATGATAGAATAAAAAGGAAAAAGATATACATGATTACATGCATCCTCTTTAGATTGAGGTATGTTATGTACGCACAATGTGACTCGTTGGCTTGAGAATTTTCTACGTACAGATGAATACATGTATACATAAGAATTGATAATTTCATGAGGTATCCATGAAAAAATATTTTTATTATTTTATATCAACAAATTGTGCGCTGACTCCAAATAATATAAACATACCCATGATATATATACCTACTAATGAAATTATATACATACACGGGTACGTATATATCCAATGATTTATTTCAGGTTTTAGGTGGTAAAGAAATTATATACATAGCAGATATGTATATACCTAGTAATGAAATTATGTACATACGTGGGTATACATATACCTACTAATGAAATTATATACATAACCCCGCAAAAAAGAAATTATATACATACGCTGGTATGCATATACCTACCAAAGAAATTATGTACATACGTGGGTATGCATATACCCCTAACAAAATTATGTACATACACGGGTATGCGTGGACTTGATGTGGATTTTCTTGAGTATTACTCTATTGCTGGAACTATTTATATGCTGGAATTGTTAGATAGTCATTATATTTGTGCTGGAATGTTGAAAATACAGGGGGAATACTGTCAAAAAAAATTCTGGACATGTTTTACAGTTGTGCTTATTTACCATTGAGGGCAGGACAGTCATTTTGGTCACTTACCGGACTAAAATAACGGTAGACTAACTGCTAGTGGTATATAAGCAATAGAATTTGTTTGTGTTTGGTATATAAGCAGCGGAGCTTTGTTGGATGGCAAATGAGCCATTGCTGAGGTTGTCGATGGTATAGAAGCAATTTTTTCTATAATCTATCGGATGTCTCAACAAAAATGTGGGGAAGACATGGACACACTTGTAGTAGTTTGTAGTAGTTTAGTAGTGATTGGTGACGCCGTTTGAAAGGAAGTTGTGCGCATGTTTTCATTTAAAAAAATATACGAGCTCTCGCCTTCATCTAAGAAAATATCTCAGAAAAAAAATTCTCACCTCCATCTTAAAAAGAAAGGTAAAAAAGGAAAAAAAAA
>NW_021315951.1:0-1995 GCF_002162155.2 Triticum dicoccoides | reverse complement strand
TATATATATATATATATATATATATATAATATGACTACTAAAAATATAAAAAGTAGATGTTTCTTTTGAGGAAGAGTATCAACAAATATTATTGATTTGTACTTAGACCAACCTGTGTTGGTGGTTGGAGCATTTGTAGACAGCAAAAAGAGACTTGGAACCTGATGAACATAGTATTTGTCATTATTTCTCTATTAAATGGATATATCAATGTGTATTTTGACCTAAGTTACATAATTCCAATTTTAAGTTTGAATTAAAAATTCATGCTAGTAATAGCATCGATGTGTATCTAATAAAAGGTATTGTTGTTTGCAAATATAATCAAATGTGAACGTAATACTCTGATATAATATCCCATGCACTACGGAGCGCTGATAGTAGCAAACCACAATCCCAACCCTCGCATCTCTATGGTCACAGAGAGGGTTGACTCCATATATTAGGCACTGAGAAATTTATAAGATTTTTACGTGACTTAATATAGACACTAAAGATGACTTCTGTTTCTGCTTGACTAATAAATCAGTACATCTTCAAGCAAAAAAAAGTGAAGATCACACTACGATGTCCCTAACTATGGTATAAGCTCAAAGGTGTGACAATATGTGGCAATATATAAGCCTCAACTGCAACTCTCCGCGTAGCATGCAAATAAAAAGAATTCACTTGTTGCTTATTTCATGTTTCAATATTTATTTTCAGTTTTCATAGGATAATCTGTTTCGGTAGGTACAGTCCTATACATGTTTGTAGAGTCATGATATTCATGTCAGCAATTATATAAAACCAAACAACCATATAAGCATAGAAGCATGTCATTCCTATATACTCTACAATTGTTATATCTATTAAAAGGTGAGTCAGTCGTGGCCTCGTGGGTCACTTGCAGCCTACACAAAATATGGATTATGTAACAATAGAGAGAACTCCGTATGGGAAAAAATATATTGACCAATTGCTGGTTTTGCAAAGAATCTTATTATGTTGAGAAAAATTCATGCTTGTGTGTGCATGTTCCTAATAAATTACACTATGCAATGCTCAATTTTGTTTTCTAATACATTAATAATTATCCTCTATAAAAACAGATTAATTTCCCTATTAAGAATTTCATAGATCACTTGTGCATCTAAGCATATATAGGTAATCCAATCATCTATATATGTATGCAGACATAAATTCCATCTATTCATCATCAGGTATCTTTTTTTTTTGCGGGGCCATAACTATGTAACTATGTATCTATTAATTCTAGGTACCAATCAGTTCCAACAATCATCGTTTATAAAAATAGATTAACTTCCCTACCGAGAATGTTAAAGATCACGGCAAGGTGGAAATCAGAGGAGTCCTGCGTGTATAGGACTGCAATATGGAGAATCCAATCATCAGAATCCAATCATCTATATATGTACGCAGACATTAATTCCATATATTCTATCAAGTATCTAATTATGCATCTTTTAATTGTAGGTACTCATTAATTCCATATATGTATTACCAAGTACCATGGGGATAAGAGTATGTGAGTAGGGCACTACAAAAGTATCTTACCTGATACTAATTAAAGGGGAGGGAGCACGACCACATCATATCCCACTCTGTAGGCACGCATGCCACAAATTATTTTCCGGAGGCAGCGCCTTTGTAGTGGTGATTTAGCTGGCGTCCGCCCGTTGGCTCCTAAACTAATTAGGATAACCTGATGCAAATTAAACAATCAAGAAATAAATTAACACAGTAGTTGCTAGATTAACCCAGCGGCTCTTTACTGCTAAACATCCTTGTGATTACCCTGTGCTTCCAATGCATATACAGCGTCTCACGCTTCATATCTCGTATCTCTGCAACATCAGGACGGAGATAGGTTAAAGAGGCATCATCAGCATGGAGAGACGAAGAGAATTAGGGATAGCAGGAGATGATCGATCAGATCAACTTTTCCCTAGATGATTCACGACGTACTGATAGTAGGAGTGATATATGTGCGTG
>NW_021315950.1:0-3009 GCF_002162155.2 Triticum dicoccoides | reverse complement strand
GATGTTATGTTTGAAGGCTGCGAGGGCTCTGCATCCGAACAGTCGACGATTTGATTTTTCTTTGTTAAGAACCGTGTCCAGAACTGTTTGGCCGATTTGTCTGGCTGCTGAATTATATGGCTTAGGTCATCGGCGTCTGGTGGTCGCACATATGTGCCCTGGAAGTTGTCGAGGAATGCGGCTTCCAGGTCTTCCCAACACCCAATTGACTCTGCGGGCAAGCTGTTAAGCCAATGCCGGGCTGGTCCTTTAAGCTTGAGTGGGAGATACTTGATGGCGTGGAGATCGTCGCCGCGGGCCATATGGATGTGAAGGAGATAATCTTCGATCCGAACCGCGGGGTCTGTCATGCCATCGTAGGATTCAATGTTTACGGGTTTAAACACTTTGGGGATTTGATGATCCATTACTTTGTCAGTGAAGCATAGTGGGTGTGCGGCGCCTCTGTATTGAGCAATATCACGACGTAGCTCGAGGGAGCGTTGTCTGCTGTGTTCGGCCCGGTCGGAGTTGTTGTATCCGGCGTGACGGTATTCGTCGTGGGTCGTGGGGCACCCACGTGATCCATAGATGGATCTGGATTGCCTTGCTTTGTCCTCCAATATATCTCGCAAGTCCGGCGCGTTCCCTCTTAGCTTCGTGCTTTTGGAGCGATGCCGGGATATGGTCTTGGTGGAGGTCCTGGATGCCTCTCTGTCGCGACCACGGGGTGGTCGGTCGGCCGTATTATGCGCTGGTGATGAAGGTATGTATGCTTCCTCCTCTAATCGGGGGAGCAACTTGCGTTTTGGGTAGCTCTTGGAGGGGCGTTCGAGTTCATACTCTTCGGCCGCGAGGACCTCGGTCCATCTGTCCGCCAGCAGGTCTTGATCAGCATGAAGCTGCTGCTGCTTTTTCTTTAGGCTATTTGCCATGGTCATTAGCCTGCGTTTGAAACGCTCTTGTTCGACGGGATCCTCGGGCACGATGAATTCATCGTCGTCGAGGCTTGCCTCATCTCCGGGGGGAGGTATGTAATTATCATCCTCGACCTCTTCGTCTGCCGCTCTCTCGTGAGGGCTTACTTCTACATCCTCCTGCGCTGAATTTTGCTGGAGGGGATTGTCTTTGGCACTTTTTGGGGTGTTATTATCTCCTGTGCCGGAATCTCCATTCTTGCTGAGGCGAGATTTAGAGCGGCGCCGCTGACGTCGGCGCTTGGGCTGTTTCTTTGAGGAATCTGCCTCCGCTGCTTCCTCGCCGTCCCCATCTTTTGGGGTGTCCACCATGTATATGTCATATGACGAGGTGGACTTCCAGTGCCCTATAGGCGCTGGTTCTTGTTCGTCTCCGGCATCGTCATCCATACCGTCGATGTCTTCGGAGTCATAGTCGAGCCTGTCGGTTAGATCGTCGACAGTGGCTACAAAGTGGGTGGTGGGTGGGGTTTGAATTTCTTCGTCGTCCGCATCCCAACCCTCCTGGCCGTAGTCCGGATAGGCCTCTCCGGATTGTGAGAGATGCTTTAGCGAATTTAGGATATCGCCAAAGGGTGAGTATTGGAAGATGTCCACGGCGGTGAACTCCATGACCGGTGCCCAATCAGATTCGATTGGCAGGGGCGCGGGAGGTTCGGAGTACGGCAGGGAGTCCGGTACGTCGGAATCACGAGCCTTGTAAGGGACAAGGTTAGTGTTCAGCTCCATCGCCGTGGAAGTTGCAGCCCCCGAGGCGGTGTCTAGCCACCGGTCCTCGATCTGCGCGATCGGCTCCGGACTAAGGGTCGGAGCGGATTCATGTGCGGCCACCAAGGCACTGTCCGGCGGCAGAGCTAAATCATGCCCATCGTGGCAGCGCGGCACGCTCGGCTGCAGCTCGAGTCCGTCGAAGATCAAGTCCCCGCGGATATCGTCCGTGAAGTTTAGGCTTCTGAACCTGACCTGATGGCCAGGGGCGTAGCTTTCGATCTGCTCCAGATGGCCAAGTGAATTGGCCCGCAGTGCGAAGCCGCCGAATACGAAGATCTGTCCGGGGAGAAAAGTCTCACCCTAGACGGCGTTGTTGTTGATTGAAGGAGCCATCAAGCCTATCGGTGACGACACAGAGCAGCTCTCAATGAAAGCACCAATGTCGGTGTCAAAACTGGCGGATCTCGGGTAGGGGGTCCCGAACTGTGCGTCTAGGCGGATGGTAAAAGGAGACAAGGGACACGATGTTTTATCCAGGTTCGGGCCCTCTTGATGGAGGTAAAACCCTACGTCCTGCTTGATTAATATTGATGATGTGTATTACAAGAGTGGATCTACCAAGAGATCAAGGAGGCTAAACCCTAGAAGCTAGCCTATGGTATGATTGTTGTAATGGATGTTGTGTCCTACGGACTAAAGCCCTCCGGTTTATATAGACACCGGAGAGGGCTAGGGTTACACAGAGTTGGTTACAATGGTAGGAGATATACATATCCGCATCGCCAAGCTTTCCTTCCACGCCAAGGAAAGTCCCATCCGGACACGGGGCGAAGTCTTCAATCTTGTATCTTCATAGTCTTGGAGTCCGGCGGACAATGATAGTCCGGCTGTCCGGACACCCCCTAGTCCAGGACTCCCTCAGTGGGCACCCTTCAGGACACCCTTATAGTACATCTCGGGCGTGCGATACTCCTTGCCCGGCGGTGGCGCGTCCGTCACAAGCTTCTCGGCATCCAGCTTGCCCCAGTGCACTTTAGCACAGGCAAGGGCCCGACGGGCACCTTCAATGCAGACGGAACGCTTGATGACTTCAATCCATGGACAGGCGTCCACCAGCCGCCGCACCAGACTGAAGTAGCTCCTAGGCATGGCTTCTTTAGGCCACAGCCGAACTATGAGGCCCTTCATGGCCTGTTCGGCCACCTTGTGGAGCTCGACCAGCTACTTCAACTGGTCGCTCAGGGGCACCGGATGTCCGGCCTCAGCATACTGAGACCAGAACACCTTTTCCGTCGAGCTCCCCTCCTCGGCTCGGTAGAACGCGGCAGCATCGGACACACTA
>NW_021315949.1:0-3009 GCF_002162155.2 Triticum dicoccoides | reverse complement strand
GATGTTATGTTTGAAGGCTGCGAGGGCTCTGCATCCGAACAGTCGACGATTTGATTTTTCTTTGTTAAGAACCGTGTCCAGAACTGTTTGGCCGATTTGTCTGGCTGCTGAATTATATGGCTTAGGTCATCGGCGTCTGGTGGTCGCACATATGTGCCCTGGAAGTTGTCGAGGAATGCGGCTTCCAGGTCTTCCCAACACCCAATTGACTCTGCGGGCAAGCTGTTAAGCCAATGCCGGGCTGGTCCTTTAAGCTTGAGTGGGAGATACTTGATGGCGTGGAGATCGTCGCCGCGGGCCATATGGATGTGAAGGAGATAATCTTCGATCCGAACCGCGGGGTCTGTCATGCCATCGTAGGATTCAATGTTTACGGGTTTAAACACTTTGGGGATTTGATGATCCATTACTTTGTCAGTGAAGCATAGTGGGTGTGCGGCGCCTCTGTATTGAGCAATATCACGACGTAGCTCGAGGGAGCGTTGTCTGCTGTGTTCGGCCCGGCCGGAGTTGTTGTATCCGGCGTGACGGTATTCGTCGTGGGTCGTGGGGCACCCACGTGATCCATAGATGGATCTGGATTGCCTTGCTTTGTCCTCCAATATATCTCGCAAGTCCGGCGCGTTCCCTCTTAGCTTCGTGCTTTTGGAGCGATGCCGGGGTATGGTCTTGGTGGAGGTCCTGGATGCCTCTCTGTCGCGACCACGGGGTGGTCGGTCGGCCGTATTATGCGCTGGTGATGAAGGTATGTATGCTTCCTCCTCTAATCGGGGGAGCAACTTGCGTTTTGGGTAGCTCTTGGAGGGGCGTTCGAGTTCATACTCTTCGGCCGCGAGGACCTCGGTCCATCTGTCCGCCAGCAGGTCTTGATCAGCATGAAGCTGCTGCTGCTTTTTCTTTAGGCTATTTGCCATGGTCATTAGCCTGCGTTTGAAACGCTCTTGTTCGACGGGATCCTCGGGCACGATGAATTCATCGTCGTCGAGGCTTGCCTCATCTCCGGGGGGAGGTATGTAATTATCATCCTCGACCTCTTCGTCTGCCGCTCTCTCGTGAGGGCTTACTTCTACATCCTCCTGCGCTGAATTTTGCTGGAGGGGATTGTCTTTGGCACTTTTTGGGGTGTTATTATCTCCTGTGCCGGAATCTCCATTCTTGCTGAGGCGAGATTTAGAGCGGCGCCGCTGACGTCGGCGCTTGGGCTGTTTCTTTGAGGAATCTGCCTCCGCTGCTTCCTCGCCGTCCCCATCTTTTGGGGTGTCCACCATGTATATGTCATATGACGAGGTGGACTTCCAGTGCCCTATAGGCGCTGGTTCTTGTTCGTCTCCGGCATCGTCATCCATACCGTCGATGTCTTCGGAGTCATAGTCGAGCCTGTCGGTTAGATCGTCGACAGTGGCTACAAAGTGGGTGGTGGGTGGGGTTTGAATTTCTTCGTCGTCCGCATCCCAACCCTCCTGGCCGTAGTCCGGATAGGCCTCTCCGGATTGTGAGAGATGCTTTAGCGAATTTAGGATATCGCCAAAGGGTGAGTATTGGAAGATGTCCACGGCGGTGAACTCCATGACCGGTGCCCAATCAGATTCGATTGGCAGGGGCGCGGGAGGTTCGGAGTACGGCAGGGAGTCCGGTACGTCGGAATCACGAGCCTTGTAAGGGACAAGGTTAGTGTTCAGCTCCATCGCCGTGGAAGTTGCAGCCCCCGAGGCGGTGTCTAGCCACCGGTCCTCGATCTGCGCGATCGGCTCCGGACTAAGGGTCGGAGCGGATTCATGTGCGGCCACCAAGGCACTGTCCGGCGGCAGAGCTAAATCATGCCCATCGTGGCAGCGCGGCACGCTCGGCTGCAGCTCGAGTCCGTCGAAGATCAAGTCCCCGCGGATATCGTCCGTGAAGTTTAGGCTTCTGAACCTGACCTGATGGCCAGGGGCGTAGCTTTCGATCTGCTCCAGATGGCCAAGTGAATTGGCCCGCAGTGCGAAGCCGCCGAATACGAAGATCTGTCCGGGGAGAAAAGTCTCACCCTAGACGGCGTTGTTGTTGATTGAAGGAGCCATCAAGCCTATCGGTGACGACACAGAGCAGCTCTCAATGAAAGCACCAATGTCGGTGTCAAAACTGGCGGATCTCGGGTAGGGGGTCCCGAACTGTGCGTCTAGGCGGATGGTAAAAGGAGACAAGGGACACGATGTTTTATCCAGGTTCGGGCCCTCTTGATGGAGGTAAAACCCTACGTCCTGCTTGATTAATATTGATGATGTGTATTACAAGAGTGGATCTACCAAGAGATCAAGGAGGCTAAACCCTAGAAGCTAGCCTATGGTATGATTGTTGTAATGGATGTTGTGTCCTACGGACTAAAGCCCTCCGGTTTATATAGACACCGGAGAGGGCTAGGGTTACACAGAGTTGGTTACAATGGTAGGAGATATACATATCCGCATCGCCAAGCTTTCCTTCCACGCCAAGGAAAGTCCCATCCGGACACGGGGCGAAGTCTTCAATCTTGTATCTTCATAGTCTTGGAGTCCGGCGGACAATGATAGTCCGGCTGTCCGGAC
Organism: Triticum dicoccoides; assembly: GCF_002162155.2. Classification (NCBI taxonomy): domain Eukaryota; kingdom Viridiplantae; phylum Streptophyta; class Magnoliopsida; order Poales; family Poaceae; genus Triticum; species Triticum dicoccoides. The sequence continues at coordinate 445 of NW_021315949.1, read as the reverse complement.
ACCCCCTAGTCCAGGACTCCCTCAGTGGGCACCCTTCAGGACACCCTTATAGTACATCTCGGGCGTGCGATACTCCTTGCCCGGCGGTGGCGCGTCCGTCACAAGCTTCTCGGCATCCAGCTTGCCCCAGTGCACTTTAGCACAGGCAAGGGCCCGACGGGCACCTTCAATGCAGACGGAACGCTTGATGACTTCAATCCATGGACAGGCGTCCACCAGCCGCCGCACCAGACTGAAGTAGCTCCTAGGCATGGCTTCTTTAGGCCACAGCCGAACTATGAGGCCCTTCATGGCCTGTTCGGCCACCTTGTGGAGCTCGACCAGCTACTTCAACTGGTCGCTCAGGGGCACCGGATGTCCGGCCTCAGCATACTGAGACCAGAACACCTTTTCCGTCGAGCTCCCCTCCTCGGCTCGGTAGAACGCGGCAGCATCGGACACACTA
>NW_021315948.1:0-975 GCF_002162155.2 Triticum dicoccoides | reverse complement strand
CTGGTTTGTATGACTGTATGATTTGTATGTTGGGTCGTGAGACCCGTACCTTTGTGTATGTTATGTATGGCTCCCTGAGCCTTAAATAAAGTACTTGTGTCGTAGAGTCATGTTGTGATGTTTCGTTGTATTTGCACATATCGAGCATATTGTGTGTATGACTGAAATGCTTGGTATGTGTGGGATCTGACTATCTAGTTGTTTATCTTTAGTAGCCTCTCTTACCGGGAAATGTCTCCTAGTGTTACCGCTGAGCCATGGTAGCTTGCTACTGCTCTGGAACACTTAGGCTGGCCGGCATGTGTCCTTCTTCGTTCCTGTGTCTGTCCCTTCGGGGAAATGTCACGCTTTGAGTACCGGAGTCCTGTTAGCCCGCTACAGCCCGGTTTACCGGAGTCCTGCTAGCCCAGTGCAACAGCCCGGACCCACTTGCTGATGACTGACACGTTCGAAGCTGGGTCATGGATGCCTGTCCCTGTAAGTCTGTGCCACTTTGGGTTTACGACTTTCATGTCAGCCCGGGCTCTTTATCATATGGATGCTAGCGACACTGTCATATACGTGAGCCAAAAGGCGCAAACGGTCCCGGGCAAAGGTAAGGCGACACCCGTGGGGATACCGTGCGTGAGGCCGCAAAGTGATATGAGGTGTTACCGGCTAGATCGATGTGACATCGAGTCGGGGTCCTGACAGCGTTGGCATCAGAGCCGGACTGCCTGTAGGTTCTCCAAGCCAAACTGGTCGATGTTGAGTCTAGAAATTCTTTAGTTATATGTAGGGGAATTGTTTGTGGGTTGGAACGTAAGGCTCTTTTTACTCCTTTATCTTATGACATTCTGATCTGAGTCAGTCCATTCTTCCACCGGGGGTTAAGGAATTAGGACCTATTCTCTCTATCAGGATCACGTGTTACTAATCAGTAGTACCTTATAAGTTTGATGGATACAAGCCTAGTTCAGTTCTACTACCACATTA
>NW_021315947.1:24305-25505 GCF_002162155.2 Triticum dicoccoides | reverse complement strand
GAGGCGGAGGCTGCCAGAAGCGTAGTCTTCGATAGGATTAGCTATCCCCCTCTTATTCTGGCATTCTGCAGTTCAGTCCACTGATATGGCCTCCTTACACATATACCCATGCATATGTAGTGTAGTTCCTTGCTTGCGAGTACTTTGGATGAGTACTCACGGTTGCTTTCTCCCCCCTTTTCCCCCTTTCCTTTCTTTCTGGTTGTCGCAACCAGATGCTGGAGTCCAGGAGCCAGACGCCACCGTCGACGACGACCCCTACTACACCGGAGGTGCCTACTACTACGTGCTGCCCGCTGACGATGACCTGGAGTAGTTAGGAGGATCCCAGGCAGGAGGCCTGCGCCTCTTTCGATCTGTATCCCAGTTTGTGCTAGCCTTCTTAAGGCACACTTGTTTAACTTATGTCTGTACTCAGATATTGTTGCTTCCGCTGACTCGTCTATGATCGAGCACTTGTATTCGAGCCCTCGAGGCCCCTGGCTTGTATTATGATGCTTGTATGACTTATTTTATTTGTAGAGTTGTGTTGTGATATCTTCCCGTGAGTCCCTGATCTTGATCGTACACGTTTGCGTGCATGATTAGTGTACGATTGAATCGGGGGCGTCACAGAGTTGTACCTTGACCTTATGACAACTAGAACCGGATACTTAATAAAACACACCCTTCCAAGTGCCAGATACAACTGGTGGTCGCTCTACCTCAGGGATATGAGGAGGGGATCGCCGGGTAGGATTATGCTATTTGGAGATGCTACTTGGAGACGCTACTTGGAGGACTTCAATCTACTCTCTTATACTTGATGCAAGACGGAGGCTGCCAGAAGCGTAGTCTTCGACAGGATTAGCTATCCCTCTCTTATTCTGGCATTCTGCAGTTCAGTCCACTGATATGGCCTCCTTAAACATATACCCATGCATATGTAGTGTAGTTCCTTGCTTGCGAGTACTTTGGATGAGTACTCACGGTTGCTTTCTCCCCCCTTTTCCCCCTTTCTTTCGTTCTGGTTGTCGCGACCAGATACTGGAGTCCAGGAGCCAGACGCCACCGTCGACGACGACCCCTACTACACCGGAGGTGCCTACTACTACGTGCAGCCCGCTGACGACGACCAGGAGTAGTTTAGGAGGATCCCAGGCAGGAGGCCTGCGCCTCTTTCGATCTGTATCCCAGTTTGTGCTAGCCTTCTTAAGGCAA
>NW_021315947.1:18782-19114 GCF_002162155.2 Triticum dicoccoides | reverse complement strand
AGAATTGGATCGGGGCGCTCGACGCCGCCGCCGCTCGGAGGCGCCCGAACCCCGCGCCCCGCCGTGCCTCCGTCCGTCCCTGCCGGCTCCCGTCGCTCATCCTCGCCCCCTCTCTTCGCCGGACGCCGTCCACGCACGTCGCCGCCGTCCTCTTCGCTCGACGCCGTCGCCAAAGACCAACACGCCGGCCTGCTTCCTCCTCCCCATCGGACTGCCTCCCCGTCGCCGGCCGTCCCCGTCTTCCTCCTCGCGCCCCGCTGCCCAGTCCCCTGCAACCCCTTGTGAGCGCCACCCCCATCTCCCTCTCTGACCCCGCGCCGGAATCGTCCTCG
>NW_021315947.1:14823-16510 GCF_002162155.2 Triticum dicoccoides | reverse complement strand
ACTAGGCTAGGTCTGCTTTCGGCCGCGTACGCAACGTGCAGGTGTGCTATGGGCGATGGGCCCAGACCCCTGTGCGCTTAGGTTTAGACCGGCGTGCTGGCCTCTCTGTTGAGCCTAGGTGGGGCTGCGACGTGTTGATCTTCCGAGGCCGGGCATGACCCAGGAAAGTGTGTCCGGCCAAATGGGATCAAGCGTGTTGGGTTATGTGGTGCACCCCTGCAGGGAAGTTAATCTATTCGAATAGCCGTGATCTTCGGTAACAGGACGACTTGGAGTTGTACCTTGACCTTATGACAACTAGAACCGGATACTTAATAAAACACACCCTTCCAAGTGCCAGATACAACCGGTGGTCGCTCTACCTCAGGGATATGAGGAGGGGATCGCCGGGTAGGATTATGCTATTTGGAGATGCTACTTGGAGACGCTACTTGGAGGACTTCAATCTACTCTCTTATACTTGATGCAAGACGGAGGCTGCCAGAAGCGTAGTCTTCGACAGGATTAGCTACCCCTCTCTTATTCTGGCATTCTGCAGTTCAGTCCACTGATATGGCCTCCTTAAACATATACCCATGCATATGTAGTGTAGTTCCTTGCTTGCGAGTACTTTGGATGAGTACTCACGGTTGCTTTCTCCCCCCTTTTCCCCCTTTCTTTCGTTCTGGTTGTCGCGACCAGATACTGGAGTCCAGGAGCCAGACGCCACCGTCGACGACGACCCCTACTACACCGGAGGTGCCTACTACTACGTGCAGCCCGCTGACGACGACCAGGAGTAGTTTAGGAGGATCCCAGGCAGGAGGCCTGCGCCTCTTTCGATCTGTATCCCAGTTTGTGCTAGCCTTCTTAAGGCAACTTGTTTAACTTATGTCTGTACTCAGATATTGTTGCTTCCGCTGACTCGTCTATGATCGAGCACTTGCATTCGAGCCCTCGAGGCCCCTGGCTTGTATTATGATGCTTGTATGACTTATTTATGTTTTAGAGTTGTGTTGTGATATCTTCCCGTGAGTCCCTGATCTTGATCGTACACATTTGCGTGCATGATTAGTGTACGATTAAATCGGGGGCGTCACAAAAACTGGATGCACTTTGTGTACAAAACAGACAATCTCCTTCGAAGTATCAGGGTTTCATATGGAAACTCGTCTGTTACAAAGGGATTTCATTTTTTTGAACTTATTTGAACTCCATAGTTTGTATATGTTCAAAATGCACCATTCAAAGTCGTATCATCAATTTACAACCCTTTCCGACTTCATTTGTTATTTTTCATGCATTAACTGATTATTTTGAGCTATAAGACCATGAAATTGAAAAGCATTTGAAATGAACTCTGAAAAGGTTCCAAGTTCGCATGATATCATCATTTCACCCACATAGCATGTGCAAGAAAGCACAGAGGCTTACGGCAAAAACTGGATGCACTTCGTGTACAAAACAGACAATCTCCATCGAAGTATCAGGGTTTCATACGGAAACTCGTCTGTTACAAAGGGATTTCATTTTTTTGAACTTATTTGAACTCCATAGTTTTTCTATGTTCAAAATGCACCATTCAAAGCCACATCATCAATTTACAACCCTTTCCAACTTCATTTGTTATTTTGCATGCATCTACTGATTATTTTGAGCTATAAGACCATGAAATTGAAAAGCATTTGAAATGAACTCTGAAAAGGTT
>NW_021315947.1:10676-13892 GCF_002162155.2 Triticum dicoccoides | reverse complement strand
AAATGCACCATTCAAAGCCGTATCATTAATTTACAACCCTTTCCGACTTCATTTGTTATTTTTCATGCATTTACTGATTATTTTGAGCTATAAGACCATGAAATTGAAAAGCATTTGAAATGAACTTTGAAAAGGTTCCAAGTTGGCATGGTATCATCATTTCACCCACATAGCATGTGCAAGAAAGCACAAAGGCTTACGGCAAAAACTAGATGCACTTCATGTACAAAACAGACAATCTCCTTCGAAGTATGAGGGTTTCATACGGAAACTCGTCTATTACAAAGGGATTTCATTTTTTTGAACTTATTTGAACTCCATAGTTTTTCTATGTTCAAAATTCACCATTCAAAGCCACATCATCAATTTACAACCCTTTCCGACTTCATTTGTTATTTTTCATGCATTTACTGATTATTTTGAGCTATAAGACCATGAAATTGAAAAGCATTTGAAATGAACTCTGAAAAGGTTCCAAGTTGGCATGGTATCATTATTTCACCCACATAGCATGTGCAAGAAAGCATAGAGGCTTACGGCAAAAAATGGATGCACTTCATGTACAATACAGACAATCTCCTTCGAAGTATTAGGGTTTCATACGGAAACTCGTCTGTTACAAAGGGATTTCATTTTTTTCAACTTATTTGAACTCCATACTTTTTCTATGTTCAAAATTCACCATTCAAAGACACATCATCAATTTACAACCCTTTCCAACTTCATTTGTTATTTTTCATGCATTTACTGATTATTTTGAGCTATAAGACCATGAAATTGAAAAGCATTTGAAATGAACTCTAAAAAGGTTCCAAGTTGTCATGGTATGGTCATTTCACCCACATAGCATGTGCAAGAAAGTACAGAGGCTTATAGCAAAAACTGGATGCACTTCGTGTACAAAACAGACAATCTCCTTCGAAGTATCAGGGTTTCATACGGAAACTCGTCTGTTACAAAGGGATTTCATATTTTTGAACTTATTTGAACTCCATACTTTTTCTATGATCAAAATGCACCATTCAAAGCCGTATCATTAATTTACAACCCTTTCCGACTTCATTTGTTATTTTTCATGCATTTACTGGTTATTTTGAGCTATAAGACCATGAAAATGAAAAGCATTTGAAATGAACTCTGAAAAGGTTCCAAGTTGGCATGGTATCATCACTTCACCCACATAGCATGTGCAAGAAAGTACAGAGGCTTATAGCAAAAACTGGATGCACTTCGTGTACAACACACACAATCTCCTTCGAAGTATCAGGGTTTCATACGGAAACTCGTCTCTTAGAAAGGGATTTTTTTTTGAACTTATTTGAACTCCATTGTTTTTCTATGTTCAAAATGCACCATTCAAAGCCGTATCATTCATTTACAACCCTTTCCGACTTCATTTGTTATTTTTCATGCATTTACTGATTATTTTTAGCTATAAGACCATCAAATTGAAAAGCATTTGAAATGAACTCTGAAAAGGTTCCAAGTTGGCATGGTATCATCATTTCACCCACATAGAATGTGCAAGAAAGTACAGAGGCTTATCGCAAAAACTAGATGCACTTCGTGTACAAAACAGACAATCTTCTTCGAACTATGAGGGTTTCATACGGAAACTCGTCTGTTACAAAGGGATTTCATTTTTTTGAACTTATTTGAACTCCATAGTTTTTTTATGTTCAAAATGCACCATTCAAAGCAACATCATCAGTTTACAACCCTTTCCGACTTCATTTATTATTTTTCGTGAATTTACTGATTGTTTTGAGCTATAAGACCATGAAATTGAAAAGCATTTGAAATGAACTCTGAAAAGGTTCCAAGTTGGCATGGTATCATCATTTCACCCACATAGCATGTGCAAGAAAGTACAGAGGCTTACGGCAAAAACTGGATGCACTTCGTGTACAAAACAGACAATCTGCTTCGAAGTATTAGGGTTTCATACGGAAATTCATCTGTTACAACGGGATTTCATTTTTTGAACTTATTCGAACTCCATAGTTTTTCTATGTTCAAAATGCACCATTCAAAGCCACATCATCTATTTACAACCCTTTCCGACTTCATTTGTTATTTTTCAAGCATTTACTGATTATTTTGAGCTATAAGACCATGAAATTGAAAAGCATTTGAAATGAACTCTAAAAAGGTTCCAAGTTGGCATGGTATCATAATTTCACCCACATAGCATGTGCAAGAAAGTACAGAGGCTTATGGCAAAAACTGGATGCACTTTGTGTACAAAACAGACAATCTCCTTCGAAGTATCAGGGTTTCATATGGATACTCGTCTGTTACAAAGGGATTTCATTTTTTTGAACTTATTTGAACTCCATAGTTGTTATATGTTCAAAATGCACCATTCAAAGTCGTATCATCAATTTGCAACCCTTTCCGACTTCATTTGTTATTTTTCTTGCATTTACTGATTATTTTGAGCTATAAGACCATGAAATTGAAAAGCATTTGAAATGAACTTTGAAAAGGTTCCAAGTTCGCATGGTATCATCATTTCACCCACATAGCATGTGCAAGAAAGCACAGAGGCTTACGGCAAAAACTGGATGCACTTCGTGTACAAAACAGACAATCTCCTAAGAAGTATCATGGTTTCATACGGAAACTCGTCTGTTACAAAGGGATTTCATTTTTTTGAACTTATTTGAACTCCATAGTTTTTCTATGTTCAAAATGCACCATTCAAAGGCACATCATCAATTTACGACCCTTTCCAACTTCATTTGTTATTTTGCATGCATCTACTGATTATTTTGAGCTATAAGACCATGAAATTGAAAAGCATTTGAAATGAACTCTGAAAAGGTTCCAAGTTGTCATGGTATAATCATTTCACCCACATAGCATGTGCAAGAAAGTACAGAGGCTTACGGCAAAAACTGGATGCACTTCGTGTACAAAACAGACAATCTCCTTCGAAGTATCAGGGTTTCATACGGAAACTCGTCTGTTACAAAGGGATTTCATATTTTTGAACTTATTTGAACTCCATAGTTTTTCTATGTTCAAAATGCACCATTCAAAGCCGTATCATTAATTTACAACCCTTTCCGACTTCATTTGTTATTTTTCATGCATTTACTGATTATTTTGAGCTATAAGACCATGAAATTGAAAAGCATTTGAAATGAACTTTGAAAAGGTTCCAAGTTGGCATGGTATCATCATTTCACCCACATAGCATGTGCAAGAAAG
>NW_021315947.1:10196-10666 GCF_002162155.2 Triticum dicoccoides | reverse complement strand
TCGAACTCCATAGTTTTTCTATGTTCAAAATGCACCATTCAAAGCCACAACATCAATTTACAACCCTTTCCGACTTCATTTGTTATTTTTCAAGCATTTACTGATTATTTTGAGCTATAAGACCATGAAATTGAAAAGCATTTGAAATGAACTTTGAAAAGGTTCCAAGTTGGCATGGTATCATCATTTCACCCACATAGTATGTGCAAGAAAGCACAGAGGCTTACGGCAAAAACTAGATGCACTTCATGTACAAAACAGACAATCTCCTTCGAAGTATCAGGGTTTCATACGGAAACTCGTCTATTACAAAGGGATTTCTTTTTTTTGAACTTATTTGAACTCCATAGTTTCTCTATGTTCAAAATTCACAATTCAAAGCCACATCATCAATTTACAACCCTTTCCGACTTCATTTGTTATTTTTCATGCATTTACTGATTATTTTGAGCTATAAGACAATGAAATTG
>NW_021315947.1:3447-5167 GCF_002162155.2 Triticum dicoccoides | reverse complement strand
AAAACTGGATGCACTTCGTGTACAAAACAGACAATCTCCTTCGAAGTATTAGGATTTCATATGGAAACTCGTCTGTTACAAAGGGATTTCATTTTTTTGAACTTATTAGAACTCCATAGTTTTTCTATGTTCAAAATGCACCATTCAAAGCCACATCATCGATTTACAACCCTTTCCGACTTCATTTGTTATTTTTCAAGCATTTACTGATTAGTTTGAGCTATAAGACCATGAAATTGAAAAGCATTTGACATGAACTCTGAAAAGGTTCCAAGTTGGCATGGTATCATAATTTCACCCACATAGCATGTGCAAGAAAGCACAGAGGCTTACGGCAAAAACTGGATGAACTTCGTGTACAAAACAGATAATCTCCTTCGAAGTATCAAGGTTTCATATGGAAACTCGTCTGTTACAAAGGGATTTCATTTTTTTGAACTTATTTGAACTCCATAGTTTTTCTATGTTCAAAATGCACCATTCAAAGCCACATCATCAATTTACAACCCTTTCCGACTTCATTTGTTATTTTTCATGCATTTACTGATTATTTTGAGCTATAAGACCATGAAATTGAAAAGCATTTGAAATGAACTCTGAAAAGGTTCCAAGTTGGCATGGTATCATTATTTCACCCACATAGCATGTGCAAGAAAGCACAGAGGCTTACGGCAAAAACTGGATGCACTTCGTGTACAAAACAGACAATCTCCTTCGAATGATCAGGGTTTCATACGGAAACTCGTCTGTTACAAAGGGATTTCATTTTTTTGAACTTATTTCAACTATATACTTTTTCTATGTTAAAAATGCACCATTCAAAGCAACATCATCAATTTACAACCCTTTCCAACTTCATTTGTTATTTTGCATGCATCTACTGATTATTTTGAGCTATAAGACCATGAAATTGAAAAGCATTTGAAATGAACTCTGAAAAGCTTCCAAGTTGTCATGGTATCATCATTTCACCCACATAGCATGTGCAAGAAAGTACAGAGGCTTATAGCAAAAGCTGGATGCACTTCGTGTACAAAACAGACAATCTCCATCGAAGTATTAGGGTTTCATACGGAAATTCATCTGTTACAAAGGGATTTCATTTTTTTGAACTTATTCGAACTCCATAGTTTTTCTATGTTCAAAATGCACCATTCAAAGCCACAACATCAATTTACAACCCTTTCCGACTTCATTTGTTATTTTTCAAGCATTTACTGATTATTTTGAGCTATAAGACCATGAAATTGAAAAGCATTTGAAATGAACTTTGAAAAGGTTCCAAGTTGGCATGGTATCATCATTTCACCCACATAGTATGTGCAAGAAAGCACAGAGGCTTACGGCAAAAACTAGATGCACTTCATGTACAAAACAGACAATCTCCTTCGAAGTATCAGGGTTTCATACGGAAACTCGTCTATTACAAAGGGATTTCTTTTTTTTGAACTTATTTGAACTCCATAGTTTCTCTATGTTCAAAATTCACAATTCAAAGCCACATCATCAATTTACAACCCTTTCCGACTTCATTTGTTATTTTTCATGCATTTACTGATTATTTTGAGCTATAAGACAATGAAATTGAAAAGCATTTGAAATGAACTCTGAAAAGGTTCCAAGTTGGCATGGTATCATTATTTCACCCACATAGCATGTGCAAGAAAGCATAGAGGCTTACGGCAAAAAATGGATGCACTTCATGTACAATACAGACAAT
>NW_021315947.1:1881-2819 GCF_002162155.2 Triticum dicoccoides | reverse complement strand
TCCTTCGAAGTATTAGGGTTTCATACGGAAACTCGTCTGTTACAAAGGGATTTCATTTTTTTGAACTTATTTGAACTCCATACTTTTTCTATGTTCAAAATTCACCATTCAAAGCCACATCATCAATTTACAACCCTTTCCGACTTCATTTGTTATTTTTCATGCATTTACTTATTATTTTGAGCTATAAGACCATGAAATTGAAAAGCATTTGAAATGAACTCTGAAAAGGTTCCAAGTTGGCATGGTATCATCATTTCACCCACATTGCATGTGCAAGAAAGTACAGAGGCTTACGGCAAAAACTGGATGCACTTCGTGTACAAAATAGACAATCTCCTTCGAAGTATCAGGGTTTCATACGGAAACTCCTCTGTTACAAAGGGATTTCATTTTTTTTGAACTTATTTGAACTCCATACTTTTTCTATGTTCAAAATTCACCATTCAAAGACACATCATCAATTTACAACCCTTTCCGACTTCATTTGTTATTTTTCATGCATTTACTGATTATTTTGAGCTATAAGACCATGAAATTGAAAAGCATTTGAAATGAACTCTGAAAAGGTTCCAAGTTGGCATGGTATCATAATTTCACCCACATAGCATGTGCAAGAAAGTACAGAGGCTTACGGCAAAAACTGGATGCACTTCGTGTACAAAACAGACAATCTCCTTCGAAGTATTAGGATTTCATATGGAAACTCGTCTGTTACAAAGGGATTTCATTTTTTTGAACTTATTCGAACTCCATAGTTTTTCTATGTTCAAAATGCACCATTCAAAGCCACATCATCGATTTACAACCCTTTCCGACTTCATTTGTTATTTTTCAAGCATTTACTGATTAGTTTGAGCTATAAGACCATGAAATTGAAAAGCATTTGACATGAACTCTGAAAAGGTTCCAAGTTGGCATGGTATCATAATTTCACC
>NW_021315947.1:0-1861 GCF_002162155.2 Triticum dicoccoides | reverse complement strand
GGAAACTCGTCTGTTACAAAGGGATTTCATTTTTTTGAACTTATTTGAACTCCATAGTTTTTCTATGTTCAAAATGCACCATTCAAAGCCACATCATCAATTTACAACCCTTTCCGACTTCATTTGTTATTTTTCATGCATTTACTGATTATTTTGAGCTATAAGACCATGAAATTGAAAAGCATTTGAAATGAACTCTGAAAAGGTTCCAAGTTGGCATGGTATCATTATTTCACCCACATAGCATGTGCAAGAAAGCACAGAGGCTTACGGCAAAAACTGGATGCACTTCGTGTACAAAACAGACAATCTCCTTCGAATGATCAGGGTTTCATACGGAAACTCGTCTGTTACAAAGGGATTTCATTTTTTGAACTTATTTCAACTATATACTTTTTCTATGTTAAAAATGCACCATTCAAAGCAACATCATCAATTTACAACCCTTTCCAACTTCATTTGTTATTTTGCATGCATCTACTAATTATTTTGAGCTATAAGACCATCATATTGAAAAGCATTTGAAATGAACTCTGAAAAGGTTCCAAGTTGTCATGGTATCATCATTTCACCCACATAGCATGTGCAAGAAAGTACAGAGGCTTATAGCAAAAGCTGGATGCACTTCGTGTACAAAACAGACAATCTCCTTCCAAGTATTAGGGTTTCATACGGAAACTCGTCTGTTACAAAGGGATTTCATATTTTTGAACTTATTTGAACTCCATAGTTTTTCTATGTTCAAAATGCACCATTCAAAGCCACATCATCAATTTACAACCCTTTCCGACTTCATTTGTTATTTTTCATGCATTTACTGATTATTTTGAGCTATAAGACCATGAAATTGAAAAGCATTTGAAATGAACTCTGAAAAGGTTCCAAGTTGGCACGGTATCATCATTTCACCCACATAGCATGTGAAAGAAAGTACAGAGGATTATGGCAAAAACTGGATGCACTTCGTGTACAAAACATACAATCTTCTTCGAAGTATGAGGGTTTCATACGGAAACTCGTCTGTTACAAAGGGATTTCATTTTTTTGAACTTATTTGCACTCCATAGTTTTTATATGTTCATATTGCACCATTCAAAGCCGTATCATCAATTTACAACCCTTTCCGACTTCATTTGTTATTTTTCGTGAATTTACTGATTATTTTGAGCTATAAGACCATGAAATTGAAAAGCATTTGAAATGAACTCTGAAAAGCTTCCAAGTTGGCATGGTATCATCATTTCACCCACATAGCATGTGCAAGAAAGTACAGAGGCTTACGGCAAAAACTGGATGCACTTCATGTACAAAACAGACAATCTCCATCGAAGTATTAGGGTTTCATACGGAAATTCATCTGTTACAAAGGGATTTCATTTTTTTGAACTTAGTCGAACTCCATAGTTTTTCTATGTTCAAAATGCACCATTCAAAGCCACAACATCAATTTACAACCCTTTCCGACTTCATTTGTTATTTTTCAAGCATTTACTGATTATTTTGAGCTATAAGACCATGAAATTGAAAAGCATTTGAAATGAACTTTGAAAAGGTTCCAAGTTGGCATGGTATCATCATTTCACCCACATAGTATGTGCAAGAAAGCACAGAGGCTTACGGCAAAAACTAGATGCACTTCATGTACAAAACAGACAATCTCCTTCGAAGTATCAGGGTTTCATACGGAAACTCGTCTATTACAAAGGGATTTCTTTTTTTTGAACTTATTTGAACTCCATAGTTTCTCTATGTTCAAAATTCACAATTCAAAGCCACATCATCAATTTACAACCCTTTCCGACTTCATTTGTTATTTTTCATGCATTTACTGATTATTTTGAGCTATAAGACAATGAAATTG
>NW_021315946.1:0-1249 GCF_002162155.2 Triticum dicoccoides | reverse complement strand
CCCCCCAGGGCCCCCGTCCTGCATAACCCTATAGCGTTTGACCACGGGATCTAGCCCTTTGACTTTGCACGGACAGGCTTTGACCAGTGGACCTCCCCGCCCGGTTGTGTTAGGTCAGCCCATAGGAACACTTTGGAGCAACAACCGGGCCAGACCCACAGCAAGATCCCCTCCGTGTAGACCCGACGCGTCCGTTTGCCCACTCCAGGTGCCGGCGGTGGCGAAGTCCGTGATGGGGGGCACACCCCGGATATGCGTGCCGGGCCTTTGCAACCGCCACAACACTTCCAGACTTGTGAGAGGCTGCCTACACAAGATTTTGCGGCATGCTAGCCCCCGTAGGCTGCCGGCCACAGCTGTAGACGCGCGAAGGGCAATCCGTGTAGAGGGATTTTTTCGGATACTTCTCCATCACCAAAAATTATAAAAAAAATACCATCGTTCCTATAGCACATGTGCCCACGTCGTGCAAAAAAACTCATGATTTTATCGTGTTCCGAGTGTTTAATAATATTCACGCCGCATCGTTACCGCAGAACGTCTACTACCGTGTCATCACCGTCCGTGAGGAGGGGCCACGCCCCCGAGACGGGTGCCGCCTCTTCGGACATGCCACCACACCACCCCGCATGTATGAGGGCGCGGTGCGACGCTCCAGTGGCATTGCTACCCCCCCCCCAAGGGCCCCCGTCCCGCCTAACCCTGTAGCGTTTGACCACGGGATCTAGCCCTTTGACTTTCCACAGACGGGGTTGGTCAGCGGACCTCCCCGCCCGGTTGTGTTAGGTCAGCCCATAGGAATACTTTGGAGCAACAACCGGGCCAGACCCATAGCAAGATCCCCTCCGTGTAGACCTGACACGTTCGTTTCCCCCCTCCAGGTGCCGGCGGCAGCGCCGTCCGTGAGGGGGGGGCACACCCCGGACACGCGTGCCGGGTGTTTGCAACCATCACAACACTTCCAGACTTGTGAGAGGCCGCCTACGCAAGATTTGGCGGCATGCTAGCCCCCGTAGGCCGCCGGCCACAGCCGTAGACGCGCGAAGGGCAATCCGCGTAGAGGGAATTTTTCGGATACTTCTCCATCACCAAAAATTATGAAAAAATACCATCGTTCCTATAGCACATGTGCCCACGTCGTGCAAAAAAACTCATGATTTTATCGCCCTCCGAGTATTTAATAATATTCACGCCGCATCATTACCGCAGATCGTTTACTACCATGTCATCGCCGTCCGTGAGGGGGGGG
>NW_021315945.1:0-8625 GCF_002162155.2 Triticum dicoccoides | reverse complement strand
TCAAGGAGATTAGTGAAAGTGGCAAAAATAGGCTTTTTAGTATTTTGCCAGAAGGTGTTTGATGGAGTTTTGGGTAAGCTAATGACTCCCACTGGCCAAGATACTCCAAGGGGTGAAATGTCACATATATTTAGGGCCTTCCACCCATTTTGAGCTTATTTGGACAAAGTTGCCAATGCAACTTTTGCAAACCCTAGAAATGGGCAGAAATGGATTTGTGTAGATCCAGTGGAGTAAATCATTTCTCCTTGATGTGCCACTTGGTGTGGTAGCCTTATTTGGTCACATGATCAGGCTCACCAAAGTTGGGGTCCTGGAGAAAAAGTTGGTAGTGCAAAGTAGTTCAAACTTGATTCTGGTCAGAGAGGGTTTTGAGGCACTTTGACCAAGACTTCCTATTCTCCAACCTGTGCCATTTGGTCCAGATGCATCATTAGACCAATGAAGCATGTCCACCAAGCTTGAGCACATTTGGACATACTTGGCAATGTAAAGTTGATCAAACTTCAGAATGGACAGAGATAGTTTTGAGGGGTTTTGATGGTGTTATCTTGTTCTCCAAGTCATGAGACTTGGCAAGATCATCTAATATGTCATATGTGACATGATGGAATTTTCCTGGAAGTTTTGGAGAATATTTCCTTTGTAAATATTTCAAAAGCTTGAAATATCCAGAAAGGGTTTTAGAGGGATTTGACCAATATTTTGAACATGACCAGGTGTTGAAACTCTTATATATGGACAATATATGTCCTATGAGTTTCCCTAAATTTTGTCAAATATTTTTGAAACAGTAAAGTAATTTTTTTCCTATTAAAGACCATTTCTGGCCTTAAGAAAAAGCCTTTAAATAAAATAGTAAAACAACTTTTAAAATTATATTTTTGTGGTTCCTGGGCATTCTATATCTAATAGGAGTCAAATATATTTTTGGAAAGATTTTTACTGCCCTTAATCAAGTACTTGCAGTGCAAACCTCAATTCAGGGGTTTTTGGAAAACTAATTTTAGAAAATACTTTCTGGCCAAATTATTTTTGTAAGAAAATTCCATATAGCACTATTCACATGGCATGGTCATTGGTCAGGAGCTTGGGGTAAGGAGGTGGAATAAAGAGGGCAGAGTAGTTGACTTCAAGAAGCACTTGAAAGAAACACAGAGAGAAAATCAACTCCAAATAAAAGCCAAAAAAAAATGCAAAAAGTTTTTGTTGGTCCAAATTTTCATGCTTTAATAATGAAAATGAAATGCTACAAAATGCAGGGTGTGACAGACCTACCCCCCTTACAAGAATCTCGTCCCCGAGATTCCTAAACTAGGCTTAAAAGAGATACGGAAATTCGGATCTAAGGTAGTCTTCACGCTCCCAAGTTGCTTCTGCTTTGGTGTGATTGCTCCATTGGACCTTGAAGTACTTGATGGTGCGGCTTCGAGTGCGCCGTTCGGCCTCATCCAGAATGCAGATGGGCCGCTCACGATAAGTCAAATCAGGTTGAAGATCAATGGCTTGGTGATTGACGTCCTTGTAGAGGTCGGGCTTGTCTGGAACTTGGAGACACTTCCGGAGTTGTGACACGTGGAACACGTTGTGCACATCAGAAAGTTCAGGTGGAAGTTCCAACTGGTAAGCCACCTCCCCTCGTCGCTCAGTGATCTTGAAGG
The DNA here is from genome assembly GCF_002162155.2 of Triticum dicoccoides. NCBI lineage: Eukaryota > Viridiplantae > Streptophyta > Magnoliopsida > Poales > Poaceae > Triticum > Triticum dicoccoides. Next base: position 6,964 of record NW_021315945.1, on the reverse strand, counting down.
GCCCAATGTATCTCGGAGCGAGCTTTCCTTTGACATGGAAGCGCTGGGCTCCTTTGAGAGGGGTGACCCGGAGATAGACATGGTCTCCAACTCGGAAGTTTATGTCTCTGTGACGTGAGTCCGCATAGCTCTTCTGCCTTGACTTGGCAGACTTCAGACGCTCTCTGACAAGCTGGACTTGCTCTTCTGCTTCACGAAGGATATCAGGCCCAAAGACAAGTCCTTCTCCGGTCTCCGACCAGTTGAGAGGTGTACGGCACTTCCGCCCGTATAACACTTCAAATGGTGCCATCTGAAGGCTGGCCTGATAACTGTTGTTGTAAGAGAACTCGGCGAAAGGGAGGCAATCTTCCCACTTAGCTCCATAAGCTAAGACACAGGCTCGGAGCATGTCTTCGAGTATTTGATTCACTCGCTCGGTCTGACCTCCGGTCTGTGGGTGGAAAGCAGTGCTGAAGGACAACTTGGTCCCCATAGCCTCCTGGAATTTCTTCCAAAACCTTGAGGTGAACTGGGTTCCTCGATCTGACACAATCTCCTTGGGAACACCATGAAGGCTCACGATTCGGTTGATGTAGAGACTGGCTAACTGGTTCCCCTTGTAGGTCGTCTTGACAGGAATGAAGTGGGCCACCTTGGTCAAATGGTCAACGACGACCCATATTGAGTCATGTCCCTTGCTTGACCTGGGTAAACCGGTGATGAAGTCCATCCCGACTCTGTCCCACTTCCATTCAGGCACCTTAAGGGGTTGCAACAATCCAGCGGGTCGCTGATGCTCAGCTTTGACTCTCTGGCATACGTCGCATTTTGCAACATAGGTGGCAATCTCCCTTTTCATCCCGTGCCACCAAAATCTTTCCTTCAGGTCTTGATACATCTTGGTGCCTCCAGGGTGGATGGAATATGGGCTGTCATGAGCTTCTTGCAAGATCAGGTTCTTGAGCTCAACCTTGTTGGGCACGCAAATGCGATTCCCAAACCACACAATTCCTTCCTCATCTTCTGAGAATCCTAAGGCTTTGCCTGCCTTGATCTTCCTCTTGATGCCTTCAATACTCTCATGCCCCTTCTGAGCTTTCTTGATATCATCCATCAAGGTAGGCTTAACTTCGAGGCTGGCCAAGAATCCTGGTGCAACCAGTTCCAACCCGAAGCTTTCAAGTTCTTCATACAAGGCGGGTAGCTTGTGCTTTAGCATAGCATTCAAGGAGCAAGCCTTCCTGCTCAACGCGTCTGCTACCACATTAGCCTTTCCAGGGTGGTATTGAACACTGAGGTCATAATCCTTTATCAACTCTAGCCATCTTCTCTGCCTCATGTTCAATTCCCTCTGAGTGAAAATATACTTCAGACTTTTGTGATCCGTGTATACCTCACATCGCTTCCCCAAGAGGTAATGTCGCCAAGTCTTCAGGGCATGAACCACTGCTGCTAGCTCAAGGTCATGAGTAGCGTAGTTCTCTTCGTGAGGTCGTAGCTGCCTTGAAAGGTAGGCCACGACTCTGCCTTCTTGCATCAGAACACCCCCCCAGTCCGATTCTTGACGCATCACAATATATCACAAACTCCTTGTGTATATCTGGTGTGGCCAGAACTGGAGCGGTGGTTAGCCTCTTCTTCAGCTCCTGGAAGCTTTCTTCGCACTTCGGCGTCCATTCGAACTTCTTGTCCTTCTTCAAGAGCTGAGTCATGGGTCGGGCAATGCTTGAGAATCCTTCAACGAACTTGCGGTAATATCCCGCGAGTCCGAGGAAGCTTCTGACTTCCTTCACATTGCTCGGGGATTGCCATCCAGTCACGGCTTCTATCTTGGCAGGGTCGACTGAAAATCCCTCTTCTGTTAGAACATGTCCCAGAAATCCAACTTCACGCAGCCAGAATTCACACTTGCTGAACTTGGCATACAGTTGGTGCTCTCTAAGCTTGTCTAGGACCATCCTCAAGTGTTGCTCGTGCTCTTCTTCCGACTTCGAGAAGACAAGAATGTCATCAATGAAGACGACGACGAACTTGTCCAAATATTCCATGAAGACCTTATTCATGAGATACATGAAGTAAGCTGGGGCATTGGTCAACCCAAAGGACATGACCGTGCATTCATACAGGCCATATCTGGTTACGAATGCCGTCTTCGGAATATCTTGGGGTCTGATCTTCAGTTGGTAGTACCCAGATCTGAGGTCGATCTTGGAGAACACCTTGGCCCCATTGAGTTGATCAAACAGATCTTCAATCTTGGGAAGTGGGTACTTGTTCTTGATTGTAACCTCGTTGAGGGAGCGGTAGTCAATGCATAAGCGGATGGTACCGTCCTTCTTTGCCACAAACAGAACAGGTGATCCCCAAGGGGAGGCACTAGGGCGGATAAATCCCTTCCTCAACTGCTCTTCCAACTGCTTCTTCAATTCTGCTAACTCCTCCGATCCCATCCTATAAGGCTTCTTATAGATGGGTCCTGCTCCGGGTATGAGCTCGATGATGAACTCAATGTCTCGGTCAGGAGGCATTCCTGGTAGCTCACCAGGAAAAACATCGGGATACTCGCATACTACCGGCACTTGTTCCAATCCAACTTCAGTCAGACAGTTGGCTTGGTTGGCTTGAGCAGAAGAGGGGTTGGAGGCAAATTTGACTTTGACTCCTCGGTCATTGGTCATAGTGACCGTCCGGTTGGCGCAATCAATCAAGCCTTGGTGCTTGTTGAGCCAATCCATTCCCAAGATCACATCCAAGCCTTGTGATTTTAGGATGATAAGGTCTGCTAGGAAGTCTACCCCGTTAATGGTAATCTCGACTCCTTTACATCCTATCTTGGCTCTTATCTCTGCTCCGGGGGTTTGTACCACCATAGGGTTATTCAGGGGTGTAGGGGTCATGCCACTTTTTAATGCAAAACTTTGGGTGACAAAAGAATGCGTGGCTCCAGAATCAAACAAAACAGTTGCGGGCGCTGAATTGACAAGGAACGTACCCAGCACGACGTCCGGGTCTTCCTGGGCTTCTTCCGCGGTGACATGATTCACACGACCCCTGCCATTGTTGGGCAAGTTGCGGGGAGCTTGGTTCCTTGGTGGCATTCCACGGCCTTGTCCCGGGTTCTGCGCATTGGGGCGCGGGGCGTCAGGTTTCTTGTTGGGGCAATTCTTGGAGTAATGCCCTGGCTGTCCACATCCGAAACAAGTGACTTGATTGGGGACGACGCCCTTGCCAGCATTGTTATTGGGGTTGTTGTAAGCTGGCCTGGGGTTGGCATACTGCTGAGGTGGATAGTTGGTGCGAGGTGCAGGAGCTCTTGGCTGCTGATAGGTTGGCTTGACCGGGGCTGGCTGCCACGGGCGAGGCTTCTGGTTGCTGGAGCTACCCTTGCTGATCATCTTGCGCTTACGAGTGTCATCCAAGGCACGTCGCTTGTCCTCAAGCATGAGTGCCTTGTTCACCAGATCAGGAAAGGTTGGGCAGTCACACACAACAAGCGAGTACTGCAGAGTCTGGTTAAGGCCTTCCATGAAGCGCTCCCTTTTGGCAGCATCAGTGCTGACATCCTCAGGGGCATACCTTGAGAGAACATTGAACTTCTGCATGTACTCCTTGACAGTGCTACTACCTTGCTTCAGGGCTCGGAACTCACGCTTCTTGATGGCCATGATTCCAGAAGGGATGTGGGCCTTGCGGAATTCCGTCTTGAAGGTGTCCCAAGTGATGTCTTGCTCAACATGCATAGCCTTGAATCCATCCCACCAAGCTCTGGCAGTCCCCCCGAGACAGTGGGCAGCATACGCCACTTTATCACGGTCCTCAGTGCATCCGACTAGTGCCAGCAGATCCTCAATGGTGCGGACCCAGTCGTCTGCATCCAGGGGTTCAGCAGTCTCGATGAAAGTGGGTGGTGCATGCTTCTTGAATTCCACCAGTGTGGAACGTCCATGGCCGTGCCCCGCCGGCTGGCGGTTGACAGCCTGAGCAATCATCTGGAGGGCTGCAGTGTTGGCTTGGCGCTCCTCTCGAAAGGCTTGGAGAAGCTGAGCCATATCCATGCTTGGAGGAGGTGGTGGTGGAGTCTGTCCTTGGGCTTGGTCCTGGCTGGCTCCGGCCTCAGCAGAACCTCCGGCTTCTTGCGGCTGGGTAGAGGTACCAGTACGTGTTACAACAGGCATCCTGTTGGAGCGGTCAAGGTCTCATGATTGGGAACAACAATGAGGGAAAGCAGTAGAGATGGAATGCCTAGCAAGGGGGTGGTGTGACACAAATTAAGTAAAACAAAGGCCAGAAGGGCCAAACTCATGCATTAAAACCAAATGGGGAATGTAGTCGTTTACAAGCTCCCAAAGGGAAAGTACGACTTCATCAAAGCAAGTTGAAAGCAAACACAACCTAACATGGTTTCACAAGAACCATTACAAGGACTCGACTTCGCAAAAGGGGTACACGACCTATCCTACCATAGGCTACGAGCTAGCCTATCCTAGTCCTGAACGGAGTCTAAGTGGTGGAATGCTCGGTCGGGTATTCTGGCTCCTCTGGATCTTCCTCCTCATCTTCATCTGTCTTGGTCTCCTCATCGCTCGAGGAAGCGGGGGAGTGAAGGAGCAGAACACGGCGCTGCTTTGCTGGTGGCGTCTTGAAGAGGTTGCGGTACTCCTTTGCCGTCATACGGCGTGGCTGAGGTGGTCCCTCGGCATGTGCGACCTGTGGGGGTCGTCCGCCTCGATACGCTACTGCGGGCTGTCCAGGGGGCGCTCCATCCTTCTTGATCCTGTCTGCCTTCATCTGAACTATGCGGAGGAGCTCCTTGGTCTCGCGGAGTTCCTTCCGAAGCTCCGTCGACTCCGAGGCCAGGTGTTGTGCCAGACTGTCGGCACACAAGCTGAAGTAGGTCTGGAAGCGGAGAGAAAGTCCCTCGTCCAAGGGTGGTGCTGGTGCGCTGCTCTCATCATCACCTTCCTTACGATAAGGCAGGTAACGAGTGGCTGGCTCTCTCGCCATCTCTGGCAGGAGATCCCGGAGGCGAGTCAGCGCCTTGAGGGCAGCAGTCTCCACGGCGAGAAGCAGTGTCGCCATCTGGGGTCCCTCAAAGAACCAGCTCGTCGGGGCGTCATTCGCCCTCACGACTACCTCCACGTGATACTCCCTCTTGGTGCTGTCGACCCAGTGCTCGTGGTAGGAGAAGGTGGGGACTCGAGTGAACTGGCACTTCCTGAGGCTATCCTCAAGAAGCACAGGAAACCCAGTGGTCAGGAAGTCCTCGGGTACGGCGGCCATCTACAAAAAGTGGAAGGGAAAGGGTCAATAAAGGAATGTGACCTATGTTTGGGATACTAACATAAACATAGGTATATGGGTAACCTGGTGGATAGTCTCGCTCTAACTAACGTCCGTGCTAACTAAGGCTTCCTACAGTCAGGATGGCTCTGATACCAGCTCTGTGGGGACCCCGACTCGCAAGTCGTGATCACCGAATGCACGTGTACAGTGATCCCAGAGATCAATGCTCACTGAACACACAGAAGCTGAATAACAAGAGTCTTACATCCATACATACCGTCTTACACAAATAGTGACCCACATGGTCAAGTCTTACATCGATAAAGCCTTAAGGGCTGAACATCAAATGAAACATAGCAGCGGAAAACGTCGTCGATAAGTAGAACCCATGCCATCTGCCTTAACCCTACAGGCATTCTGACTGGGAACGTCCTAGTTCGCATGATCGTCTCCAAAGAACTCTTCTTCGAACTCCGGTTCTCCCATGCCTGGTCAATTAAATAACCAGTGGCAAGCCAATGAGTACTTTGAATGTACTCGCAAGCAACCCATGATTTGGTTCAAGGTACAGTAATGCATGACATAGGTAAAGTTTTGCATAAAGTTAGTTTTGAGTGCAGGACATGTTCAACATCCTATAAAGCATGCATCAAAAGAATTCAAGTAACCATTAGGACTGGTCACAGATATCAACATAAATAGAATGGGCACCGACCCATTCATCATAAACAGAGAGGGCACCACCCCATCTCAATCGTGTCAAGTCCTCGGACTTGGTCCAAGACAACACCATCATCTCACACACACCGGGTTTGAAAACAAGTGGACGTAGCCCAAGAGCGGTTACCCAACTGTCCTTGACCGTGGACACGGCTATTCGAATAGTTTTACACTCTGCAGAGGTTGCACACTTTACCCACTAGATCCGGGGAACTTCCGTGTCATCCACGCCCCGCGGTACCTCAAGTACCCGGGGTAAGCACCCGATCACTACCTTTCCCTAGACGATACTAACATGGAGTCCACTCGATTGGTAGTAACCCCCGTGCCGAACATTTCACATCATAAAGTTGTGGAGCCTCGCTCCCATTTTCATCACATACCACAAGCACGGGGTACCAACGGTGTGTCCGGTGCCCTGTGAAAACAGTCATGGCCGCCCTACCTGGCACGACCCCGTCCCAAGAGAGAGCACCAACTCTCCCCCGTCACTAGTAATGTGGGCTCCAAGCTAGTATCGGTCTAGGTACTCAATAATGCCCTTTCCCATATAAGGGTAGAGTGGTCGCGCATGTAAGGTTGGAATAACGGTCGCAACTCCGACCAATCCGTTTTGAAAACAACACACACCTTCCTTGGCACACCACTTCGTCATCAAGTGGTCACCCATCTCATCATCTCCCTCGGGCATAGGTGGCACCCGACGGGGTTTTCAAAAAGACTTTTGAAATCACATTGCCTCCTTCACCATGCACAAACCCACCCCATTTGCGTAGCATCTACATTTGCATCATATCTACTCCCACTGGCATAACCCTCATAAGAAGGTAGGGCCATGCACACTGCAAGTATCAACGAGGAAGTAATCGTGGTAACCAACCCACGTGGTTCACCATCTCATCATGATTCCGATGCATCGATAATAAAGAGCTAAAAATGACATGCATATAAAGGGGTATCATAGTCATGGTCAAAGGGC
>NW_021315944.1:0-1428 GCF_002162155.2 Triticum dicoccoides | reverse complement strand
TCCCCTCGCCTCCCTGACATGCTTCCCAGCTCCGCCACGACCCCCTCTACCTCCTCGTCAAGCCACGCACCTCCGGACGCGCTCCATCGCCGACGCCGTTGTCTTCTTCACCACCGACGCCGGAGATCGACCTCGCCGCCATCGCCGTCGATTCGCCGGACGCAGGACGTCCCCGAGCACACCGGCCTGCTCTGCGAGTCCGCCGTGAGCCCCTCTTCTTTTCCCCTCACCTCTCTCTCTCGCGCGTGCCCTGTAGCCGCTGCCCCGCGAGCGCCCGAGGCCGCCGTCCGCCATGGCCGGCGAGCTCCGTGCCCCCGAGCACCTCCGCCTCGCGTAGATAGCTCGATGTGCTCCTGCTGCCTCGTAGCTACCGCCTGTGCCCTCCGTTCGCTCGAACGCGAGCCGCAGCGCCACGCCCGCGCTATCCCGAACTCCGGCCGCCGCCGTGAGCTTTGCTCCGGTGAGCTCCGGCGCCCCCGCAGCCCCCCACCAGCTCCCCTGGATGCGGACGACGACGGGCTACGCCCCGGTGGTCTTCGCGCGACCAAACGCCGCTTGTAGCGCAAGTCCGGCGAGTCGCCGCCGCGTTATCGGTCGCCGCCGGCCAGAACTCCGGCGGGCTGACGTGGCTCCGTTAAATATGCACTAATCCCCACCTACTGACGCTGACGAGTGGGCCCCAGGGCTTAGTCAAAGCTAATCAGCCCGGGTTTGACTCGGGGTTAACCCCAGTGTCACTGACGTGTGGGACCCACACGTCAGGTTTGACCCTGGACAGCCGCGTTGACCCGCTGACGTTGTGCTGACGTCATGCTGGCGCAGTATATAAATTCTGGATTTAATTAAATCAGGAAAATTCCAGAAATTGATTTAAACTTCAAAAATTCATATCAATTCAACCGTAGCTCAGATTAAAATAATTTATATATGAAAAATTATCAGAAAAATGCAATCTTTCCATCTGTACTAGTTTCATGCATGACAAACCAACTTATACATGCTGAATATGAGAAAACACATTATGGCATATTAAGAGACTTATTTTTGGAGTTGCATTTGAACCTTTTGTTCAAATGGACTTCATTCAATTGAATACTAGTTGCATTAGCTCAAACAGCATCACTTCTACATGCCATGTTCATGCATCATATTGTTGCATATGATTGTGTTTTGATTGCCGGCACCGTTCCTTCTCGATAGGTCCTACTCCGGAGACGTTCCAGAGTACCTGTCTGTGAAGCAGTGCCTCCCTTGTTGATTTACCAGGCAAGCAAACCCCCTTGTTCATTTCGATAAAACCCTACTCTCTCGCTCCTGCTCTCAGTTATTGCATTAGGACAACAACGATTCATCTGCTACTTTGTGCTGCGGTAGTTGAACCCATTCCTCTGCATGACCTGTCATTGCCACAGTAAATAGTTGAAACCC
>NW_021315943.1:0-2128 GCF_002162155.2 Triticum dicoccoides | reverse complement strand
GCGGAGGCCCGGGTTGCGGAAGGCCACCTTCATCAACACCTTCTGAAGGGCTCCCGCACAGATCTTGCGCGACTCGTTGGCCAGCTACTTTGGGATCCTCTCCCAGAGTCGCTGGAGGGCCGTCACCACGCCCTTGAAGAACAAGACGAGCTTGGCGCTGGGTTGGAGGTTCTCGTCGGAGGGATACCCGAGATCCTCCATCCCCAGCTGCGCCAGCTCCTTATCGATGTCTGTGGCGGCATTCACAAGACTCTCCGTCCAGTGCTCCATAGTTTCCCTAAAGGCATTTTGGGTGGTGGCAACACTTTCTAGCAGCGCCTTGTCGGCCTTGATCTCCTCCCTCAAGGCCGCCTCCTGCTTCTTGGCGCCGTCCAGAGTCTTGGTCAGAGCAGTCAGCTTCAACTCGAGATTCGCATTGGAGTCCTTGGCAGCGCTGAGCTCTTTGCCCTTCTCGGCGAGATCAGCCTCCAGCTGCACCACCTTCGTCTCCAGCTCCTTCTTGGCGGCCTCGGCGGCGGCGGCAGCGTTCTCTGCTTGCCTGAGGGCTCCGCCAAGTCTTTTCTCGCGCGCGGCAAGCTCCTCCTCGTGGGCGTCAAGATTGACCTTCCGCTGCGCCAGCTCGCCGTCCTCCGCGGATAGCTTCACAGCGGCAAGCCGCTGTTGCTCTTCGACTTCAGCTTTCTCGAGGAGGAAGGCCTTCTGCGCTTTGTCGAGTTGCTCCCGCTCCTCCGCCAGGGACCGGAGAGCTTCCCGGTGGAAACCCCCGAGCTCTTCTGTGCACTTCTCAATATCTGCTCCCGCCTTCGCGACAAGCGCCTCGCGGGATTCCAGCTTGGCTTGCCGCGCGCGGTAGAGCGACAACAGCTTCCGCAGCAGCCGCTCCTCTTCAGGCTCGTTCCTGCTGCTGCTTGGCGCGTTGACCAACGTCAGTCCCCCGGAGGCAAGCACTTCCCCGTCGAAGATCTCTCCCTCGACCGGCGCCCTGGAGCTTGACGCCCAGGGGAGGTTGATGAAGACGTCGTCGCCGGCCTTCAAGTAAATGCCAGGCTGGGGCTCTTCGGAGCCGGGCGCTGCGGCATCGGCGGACGGGTCGGCGGTCGGTGTAGCGCCTGGCGCTCCTGCGGCCTCAGGGCCGTCAGTGCGATCGCCAGACCCCTCGCCAGCTACTGCGGCGGCAGCCTTGGCGGCCTCTGCGCCGGCGGGATCGCCAGCGCCAGCTGCTCCTTCGGCAGCAACCTCAGTCTCCATCTGCTCCATAGCAGATGGGTCTGACGGCCGGAAAGGGGAGAAGAGTCAAGCAAAAATCCAATAAAAAGAAGATCAAGAGAAGAAGAACCCAGGGAAAGTTTTTCAGTGAAGGGATTACCTGTGCCGGGTTCTGCAGTCGTGGTCTCCGCCGTCGGGGGGCCGCTGGTGCTGTCCCTTGCCGGAGAACCCTCCCTTGCCGGAGACTTCTCCCTTACCGGGAAGCCCTCCCTTGCCGGAGAGTTCTCCCTTGTCGGGAGATCCTCCCTTGGCTCCTGGTGGGGCTGCTCTGCTCCTACACGAATCAGCAATCAAATGTCAGCAAAGACAGAGTATCCATGCGCACCTCACAAGCGGAGAGCAAATCATATACTTACGCTGGGGGCTGCTCTGGAGAAGGGTTGCCGGGTCCGGCAAGGTTGTCTCGGGCGCGCCCCCCGCCGTCGCGGTGGGTTCGTCCTCGATGACGATCACCGGGACCGTGGCCCTCTTTGCTGCCCTCTGGGCCAGAGTCCTAAAGAGGAACAAGTTCAGAGAAAAGCAAGTGAGAAACAAGACAAACAGCAAGGATTGAAGAAACGCAAGTACAGCAAGAGAAGCTTACTCTTCTTCTTCTTCTTCCTCGCCGGAGCTGAACGCGGAGAAGTCAAAGTCCGGCGCGCGCCCGGCTCAAGGAGGCGGAGGAGAAGCTTCCCTTGGCCGCTTGGCGGGAGCAGTGGCGGTGGTCTGGGACGACCCCGCTCCGGCTGCCGGCGCGGCGTGAGCAGCGGCAGGAACTAAAGCGGTGGTCCGGCTAGACTCCGCTCCAGTTGCCGTCGCAGCATGAGGCGCTCCCGCGGCAACGGTGTTTGCCGCGGTGGAGCGTGTCACGCGGCGTGGCGAC
>NW_021315942.1:0-1839 GCF_002162155.2 Triticum dicoccoides | reverse complement strand
AGGGTTTGAGCGTCATGAGTCGGTGCCTGAATTGCAGTCTCCGGAGGCTGAACGTATTATGGACGACCTTCCAGTAGTAAAGAAGTCTAGTAAGAGAGCGAGGAAAGGCAAAAAAAGCTGATTCTATGATCCAGCCGCCTCAGCAGCCTCGGCTTCAGGACCGTATAGATATCCCCGATGCGGATACATGGCATATCCCCGGTCAACCAACCCTACCTGCAAGAGCGCTAGGGGCCAGATTCGGCAATCTAAGGAGACTTCATGATGATGTGCTGCGGATAGAGAAAGGCCTCATCGCCTCGAAAGATCCAGGATACCCACTCTACGTGGTTAACGTTCCGCGGCAAATGTCGTACGTCGACTGCTTCCCCGCAGATAAGTTCTTCCTTCGATTCGATTATATATTCGACATGTTTCATGTGAAGAAGCTGGATTTTACGTTTGTCCACCTTTATGCCTTGCACATGAACTACATCATCGGGGTTGAGCAAATACCTCATATCTGTGTCGCTGACCCGTACTACATGCACGAGGGCTTCTTGGGAGTATGCACAAAGCACTGTGAATACGCGAGGGAATACATCATTAATTTCATGCTCACCAATAAGGACAAGGAGGCGATTCTCGTGCCTTATCATCCCGTGTAAGTCATCCGCGCGGCAATCCTTCCTTCGATTTCAATCATTCATTTGCACGGTGGAGGCTAATTAATTTGAGGTGTACTTATTTTGCGGAGCGGCGGGCGCGCCGACCTCATCATCCTCTACCCCCGATACTCCCACGCTCTTTGCTTGGACTCATCGAAGAACATTCACAAAAAAGATTACACACACATCAAGGATGTTCTCGACAGTGCTATGTTTTACTACCAAGCACGGGGTGGAGAGGTCAAGGACAAGAAGAGAAGGGGCGGCAGGCTCACCTTCAGCCATAAGACTGACTCCTGCTGCATCCAGCAACCGAGCGATTCTCTTAATGATGGATTCTATGTCCTACACCACATGCTGGAGTACAGACGGGATCACCAGAACCTTCGCATGTCACCTAGATCCGGCGATGCCCATATTCTGCAATGGGCAAAGGACATCGGAGATATCGAGATCACCGACTTCGATCTGAGTTCTCTAACATCCAGCGCGAATTTGCCCAAATCATCATGAGGTCGTCGAAAAAACAGGGATGTTCTACGGAGAAGGACAAATGTCGCGGGAAGACGTCTGAACATGGGTAGCCTCTCAGCGTCTCGACATGAAGCCTTTCACTAAGCTCGGGGACTATCTCCCTGACATGGATGGATGGCACGGCATGGTGGAGTGATTGTCGATATATGACAATGTGTCCGTTTAGTCCATACTTTCTGTATGATAAAACTTTGAGTTATGCACGGCGAAACTTTATTTGTGATGTAATTAAACCGTCCTCCTCCTCGACTAGCGAAGATCACTCTAGTTAGGGCATTTTGGGTACGATGAACTTTGTTATTTATGCTTATGATATGTTGTTTCTATTTTTGCCAAGTTTGTCTCTTTCTGTTGCTCAACTATATATGTTGCATATCATCGACTCATGTGACAATGCAGGTGCATAGATCATCGATGGCGAAGAAGTGCTATGCCAGGAGTATATATACGACGAGTGGCCGGAGTGTCAGGCCTAGGTGTACCGGTTTCCGGTTTCCGAGCGACAGGCAGTAGTTAGTTTAGGTTCACGCTAATGCGAGAGAGGGATACGAACTCATGTACTGCATAGTTTCGCTCTCACTCAAAGTGATAGCTCTTCTCGCGTATATCATTGTTTAGATGGATGACGACGTATTTGCAAGTAATCGAGACTTGTATC
>NW_021315941.1:0-1325 GCF_002162155.2 Triticum dicoccoides | reverse complement strand
ACTGATGTGTTTCTGCTACAAGGTAGTTCTTACACTTTAGCAAAGTTACAATAGGAAGAAAGAAAATAACTATAAATTTGGATACCTTTCCCTGCTTTTGAGATGGCACTTTGGTTGTAGTTTTCTGCACAAGCCGCTTCTTTGCTCTCAATTTTTTGATCACTTGATCCACTTTAGACATCTTTCTCTTTGAAGGAGGACGGCCTACACTGCGAACAGGGATTGGACTGAGTACAAGTTTTTCTTTATTTAGCATTGTATCTTCTTGCTTTGAAGTTGGGCCATCTTCCTGAACATCTTGGCTGGCACAATATGCCTCAATCTTTCTTTCTAACTCATCAAGGCCATCCATCACCAAGTCACGCAATGTATCAGACTCTGCACCTTTCTCTGCCACTTCGTGGGAACGCTTGCACAAATCATCATAACGCTGCACGACTGGTGTATTCAGCATATCACCATAGGAGCATTTAATAAATGTGTGTTTGCGCTTAAAATCCTTTCTCCATCGTTGCAATATATACCTAGAAGGTACATCTCTAATCTTCATGAGAGCAAGCACATAAATGATATGGATTCCTGCTTGATCATACGGATTCCTGCTTGATCATTCAATTCTAGCCTTCTCTTTGAATGCAAGTCCAACTTCTTGTGGCATCTCAAAAATCTGGATTTGCTTGGACTTATAGGATGATTGTGGTCAAGCGTAAGAGACGTAATACAAAACTTCTCCTCACGGCGGGAGAAATTACTCTTAGCTGGGCGGCGGGAGAAATTACTCTTAGCTGGGCATTGCATCCTTGTCGACGGATGAGGCATAAATGAGTTCTTTGCTGAGCATTGAGTCTTTCCTTGTTTGCTACAAGCGAGAGTAAAATAAGTAACCATGTTATCTTCTCCGTATCTAGTCGTCCTTCTCATCACACCAAAGCCCTTCTTTTTAGCATATCCTTTGTAGAACCTGACAGCATCATCCTCACTATCGAACACCATCCCCTTCTTGGGTTCCAATGTCATGATTGGCTCTACTTGTCGTTCATCCGAAGAATCCCCAATCTCCTCGACGATGAAAGCATCTTCATCATCTTCGTCAAGTACTGGTCTATTCTGTTCTGCTACTTCATCCAAATTTAGACCAGGCTCGATTGAGTACCTAAAATTGCCAACAAAAAGATCAGAGATGTTGTATAGTGTGGAACATGTATAGATTGGATTAATCAATGCAATCAGATGCTGTAGTGGGAGGATAATATTAAGTCTGAAACATGTATAGATTGGATCCAATCAGTGCAATCAGAGATGTTGTAGTGGGAGAACAATAAAAT
>NW_021315940.1:0-2953 GCF_002162155.2 Triticum dicoccoides | reverse complement strand
AGGCACACCCCAGACACGCGTGCCGGGCGTTTGCAACCACCACAAAACTTCCAAACTCGTGAGAGGCCGCCTACGCAAGATTTGGCGGCATGCTAGCCCCCGGAGGCCGCCGGCCACAGCCGTAGACGCGCAAAGGGCAATCCGCGTAGAGGGAATTTTTCGGATACTTCTCCATCACCAAAAATTATGAAAAAAATATTATCGTTCCTATAGCACATGTGCCCACGTCGTGCAAAAAAACTCATGATTTTATCGCGCTCCGAGTATTTAATAATATTCACGCCGCATCATTACCACAGAATGGCTACTACCGTGTCATCGCTGTCCGTGAGGGGGGCCACGCCCCGGAGACATGTGCCGCCTCTTCGGACATGCCACCACACCACCCCACATGTATGAGGGCCCGGTGCGATGCTCCGGTGGCATTGCTACCCTCCCAGGGCCCAAGTCACGCCTAACCCTGTAGCATTTGACCAAGGGATCTAGCCCTTTGACTTTGCACGGACGGATTTGACCAGTGGACCTCTCCACCCGGTTGTGTTAGGTCAGCCCATAGGAACACTTTGGAGCAACATCCGGGCCAGACCCACAGCAAGATACCCTCCGTGTAGACCCGACGCGTCTGTTTCCCCCCTCCAAGTGCCGGCGGTGGCGCCGTCCGTGAGGGGCGCCAAACCCCGGAGATGCGTGCCGCCTCTTCGGACATGCCACCACACCACCCCGCATGTATGAGGGCCCGGTGCGACGCTCCAGTGGCATTGCTACCCCCCCAGGGCCCCTGTCCTCCCTAACCCTAGAGCGGTTGACCACGAGATCTTGCCCTTTGACTTTCCACGAACAGGCTTTGAACAGTGGACCTCTCCACCCGGTTGTGTTAGGTCAGCTCAGAGGGACACCTGGGAGCAACATCCGGGCCAAACCGACAGCTACATCCCCTCCGTGTAGACCCTATGCGTCCGTTTCCCCCCTCCAGGTGCCGGCGGCGGCGCCGTCCGTGAGGGGGGGCAGACCCGGACACGCGTGCCGGGCGTTTTCAACCACCACAACACTTCCAAACACATGAGAGGCTGCCTATGCAAGATTTTGCGGCATGCTAGCCCCTGGAGGCCGCCGGCCACAGCCGTAGATGCGCGAAGGGCAATCCGCGTAAAGGGGATTTTTTGGATACTTCTCCATCACCAAAAATTATGAAAAACATATTATCATTCCTACAGCACATGTGCACACGTCGTGCAAAAAAACTCATGATTTTATCGCGCTCCGAGTATTTAATAATATTCACGCCGCATCGTTACCGCAGAATGGCTACTACCGTGTCATCACCGTCCGTTAGGGGGGGCCACGCCCGGAGACGCGTGCCGCCTCTTCGGACATGCCACCACACCACCCCACATGTATGAGGGCCCGGTGCGACGCTCCGGTGGCATTGCTACCCCCCAGGGCCCCCGACCCGCCTAACCCTGTAGCGTTTGACCACGGGATCTAGCCCTTTGACTTTGCACGGACGGGATTTGACCAGTGGACCTCTCCACCCGGTTGTGTTAGGTCAGCCCATAGGAACACTTTGGACCAACATCCAGGCCAGACCCACAGCAAGATCCCCTCCGCGTAGACCCGACGCGTCCGTTTCCCCCCTCCAGGTGCCGGCGGTGGCGCCGTCCGTGAGGGGGGCCAAACCCCGGAGACGCGTGCGGCCTCTTCGGACATGCCACCACACCACCCCGCATGTATGAGGGCCCGGTGCGACGCTCCGGTGGCATTGCTACCCCCAGGGCCCCCGTCCCGCCTAGCCCTGTAGCGTTTGACCACGGGATCTTGCCCTTTGACTTTGCACGAACGGGCTTTGACCAGCAGACCTCCCCATCCGGTTGTGTTAGGTCAGCCCATAGGAACACTTTGGAGCAACATCCGGGCCAGACCCACAATAAGATCCCCTCCGTGTAGACCCGACGCGTCCGTTTCCCCCCTCCAAGTGCCGGCGGCGGCGCCGTTCGTGAGGGGAGGCACACCCCAGACACGCGTGCCGGGCGTTTGCAACCACCCCAACAATTCCAAACTCGTGAGAGGCCGCCTACGCAAGATTTGGCGGCATGCTAGCCCCCGGAGGCCGCCGTCACAACCGTAGACGCGCGAAGGGCAATCCGCGTAGAGGGAATTTTTCGGATACTTCTCCATCACCAAAAATTATGAACAAAATATTATCGTTCCTATAGCGCATGTGCCCATGTCGTGCAAAAAAACTCATGATTTTATCGCGCTCCGAGTATTTAATAATATTCACGCCGCATCGTTACCGCAGAATGGCTACTACCGTGTCATCGCCGTCCGTGAGGGGGGCCACGCCCCGGAGACATGTGTCGCCTCTTCGGACATGCCACCACACCACCACACATGTATGAGGGCCCGGTACGATGCTCCGGTGGCATTGCTACCCTCCCAGGGCCCCCGTCACGCCTAACCCTGTAGCGTTTGACCAAGGGATCTAGCCCTTTGACTTTGCACGGACGGGATTTGACCAGTGGACCTCTCCACCCGGTTGTGTTAGGTCAGCCCATAGGAACACTTTGGAGCAACATCCGGGCCAGACCCACAGCAAGATCCCCTCCGTGTAGACCCGACGCGTTCGTTTCCCCCCTCCAGGTGCCGGCGGTGGCGCCGTCCGTGAGGGGGGCCAAACCCCAGAGACGCGTGCCGCCTCTTCGGACATGCCACCACACCACCCCGCATGTATGAGGGCCCGGTGCGACGCTCCGGTGGCATTGCTACCCCCAGGGCCCCCGTCCCGCCTAGCCCTGTAGCGTTTGACCTCGGGATCTAGCCCTTTGACTTTGCACGAACGGGCTTTGACCAGCAGACCTCCCCATCCGGTTGTGTTAGGTCAGCCCATAGGAACACTTTGGAGCAACATCCGGGCCAGACCCACAACAAGATCCCCTCCGTGTAGACCCGACGC
>NW_021315939.1:0-1337 GCF_002162155.2 Triticum dicoccoides | reverse complement strand
AAGAACCTTCTTGACATTTGTGTAGTCTACGTTCGACTGACGGTCCGGGTCGAAATACGTGGCCATGGAATATTTGGGGCTTAGGAGGATGAGCGTGCAACGTGTGTCACTGCAGAAAACACGGAATGTTAAAAGAAAAACGATCGAAATGTAAGAATTCATATGTTACGGGCCGGTTGAGGGGAGGACTTACTCGGGAAAGTAAGGCACGAGGAAGTTATCCTTATCTTGGTTTGCCAGAATGACGCCTTCGAGGTAAGAACTCGCGACTTGCCGGTCCCCAGCGCTGCCCAAGATCTTGGCACGCATGTAGAAGGGGTCGACTATCACGATGTCCGGGGTCTTGTCGCAAATGATCCGCATCTCCATACTCAGCGAAAATAGCCGAACGAAGGTGTAGTGCAGCGGATGAAGGTTAAACATAGCAAAGATGTCATCAAACCGCAGGACGATCGTACCCCCGATGTCGCCATCCACAAAGCCCTTGCCCTCTGGCACCTTGGCCACGAAAACCGGGTATGCCACATCCTTCTCTCTGAGACGCCGCTTCTCCAAAGAAAGAACACTGTCGTGCAGACTCCGCATAGCACCGGTTGCAGCATTGAGCATATTTGGTGGTAGCATCGCCCTACGCGCCACATGCACCCTCCTCGAGATATCCTTAGGTGAAGGTGGCCCGTCCTGAGCACGGATCGTACTCGGTGCTGGCTGGCTCGCACCCTTCTTACTCTTTCTTTTGCGTGCCTTCTTCTTCTCCTGTAATGGGACCGAGTTTTGCTCACAGACCGCCTTCTTGAGTGTGTTGGGGCTGATAATATTTCGCACCTCGCCTATCTGAGGCTCGGTGAAGTCGGCAGCTGGAGGCGTCTCCTGAGAGCTGAACGCCAGACGGCGCCTATTGCAACTTGGCTTCTCCGCGGTATGAGCTAGATCGCACACGTCTTTTGTTGGGTTTGGTTCTTGAGAAGGAGGCCCCATGAAGTCGCCATCGTACCCATGCTCGGCAAAGTACTGATCGACGTTGCCAAATGTATCATCGTCGTCGTCGTCGTCGTTCTGATCCTGTGCCATATGCATGTTTGGATCCAGTGGCATAGGGATGTCCGGCACCGTTACGGCGGTCTTGCCATGGGGCCGACTTGGCGCCGGCACGACTGGCGGTGTTGTCTTTGGGGTGGTGTCCCCCGCCCCCAAACGAATCTGGCTCTTCGGCCAAAGCAGGGGCCAGCTCAGGCAGGCGCTGAGGGTCATCACGTCATCATCGTCGGCCCCGACGGGTCGAATCGGAGGTAACAAGTCGTCGCAGCCTGGCAGCACCCGAACCAGTTGAACCCTAA
>NW_021315938.1:0-1430 GCF_002162155.2 Triticum dicoccoides | reverse complement strand
AAAAATAATTGTTTTATTCAAAATTATGTGCATTTTTTAAAAATGCACGGAGATTATTTTCTTATATTTGTGAAAATTTATCAAATTACATCAACACAATTGAAGTCCGGGAATATTTTTGAAATTTTTTGACATTTTTAAAAAAATCTTTGATAATTGTCCCCAATTCTTGATTGAAAGAGACACCAAAGGCCTCTACCCTCCCTCTCTGTCTATCCAAGAGATGGAAGGGTAGAGCTTTTCTTTGGTTTTTTCATCTTTTCGTCAAAGAGTTGAAGTCCATCCGAACCCTCCAATGCAGAAATATGAGGAGAGCAAAGCGCCAATGGCGCGTGAAGCGCATGCGGAAGGGGCACGGAGAAATAAAGAAGTGTGGGGAGAGAAACAGCCAAGCTCATTCCCTTCGCTTCATGGGCCAAAAGTAGTGCTTTGTTTCCTGGCCACAATGAAAATAGATGGCAAGTGCCTAATCGCTACGGCTTCGGTAGGTTGCGTTCCCTTAACCACAGATGTCATTGTCTTGTGGCTGTTATGTGATTCGTGATTAAAAAGACAGAAAATATAGCGAAAGCTCATCCATCATTCGGTTGATAATCTTAAGCGGTCATAGTGCGTATTTTGCAAGATAAATAGTGTATAACATTTTGAATTGCAATTATAAGCACATAGAAAAAGATCTTTATTTATTTATTTGTATGGTCCCATATGTGGATAGAAAATATAACGAAAGCTCATTACTGGTCTCACATGTGGATAGAAATGCATTTATTTATTAGACTCACATATGAATTCATCGCCAGCTTCAACATTTATAACTGCCTAGAAAAGATCTTTTGTGCCTCACTAGACATCACAACCGAGAGAAAAGGCTTTGCCAGAATTGTAGAGCCCATTTCCAAGCTCGGCAAGGTCGCCGGCATCAAGGTTGTAGACCGTCCATAGGCGCTGTTGTCGAGGAAGAAGGCCGGCACCATCGGGCAATGGTCTTGGTGCACCATCTTGACACCATGTAGTTGGCCTCCTGTGGTTCAAGGTCGCAGAAGGAGTTGACAAGAATGTATCATGTGGCGCGACAAGGATGGGGCGGAGCAGCGGAGGTCTTGGTACGCCAGGTGCCGGCCTAACTGGAGCATTGGGTTCGTGTGCCTGCTGTCTGATAGACTCGTGCATCTCCCAGATGACGACCAACCCATTCAGGTGCTCGTGTACGACTCACAGAAGCAAAAGTTGAAAACAAACCTTGAACTTGTAGAAGAAATCTAAATCGACCCTGAACTTTCACTCCCGGAAATCAACACATCGAACTATCCGGTCCCGGTATATTTTGAACCTTGAGAGAGTTTCCAAACAGGGATTGTCGACATGGCATGTTGAATCCCGGAATTGCTGACTGCGGTCGCAACTGGGCCGGCCCAATAGACGTGTTTTTT
>NW_021315937.1:0-984 GCF_002162155.2 Triticum dicoccoides | reverse complement strand
ACTACACAACTCCACAAGAGAGGTCGCACTCTTCCGTGTCTGCTTACATTATGTGTCGCTTAATATGATGACATGCTACATTATCGTCGTGTTCACCTATTAGACTCCGAGTCCGGTCCAAACAAATGCTGAAACTTGAGTTTTTAAATGGTTGTGGGGTACATATTGGGGCAGCAATCAGTACTATCTGTCTACTATCTGGTTAATCTCCGGTGTCTACTATGAGTTTCATGTTGGGTGTAAACAAACATTAAAGGAGCCATTATCTGTATTTTTTAACTAAAACTATTATCTGCCTGCTATCATTGGTTTTGGGTCTATCCATAGTTTGCTACCATCACTCCGGATTTGTGCATGCACTCCTTACATAATCTCACTATGTTTTATTCCTATGCATGCCAGTTATTGTACACAATGGAACTGATCATGCAGAGCAAAAGAGACGAGCCTTGCGTGGAAATAAAATTTCATGCAGATGTCGTTCCATGGTGGGCGCAAAGGCAGCCCCCCCCCTCCACCCATTTCGGATCGTAATCAAGAGGAAGATAACTGTTCTGAGGGGGATTCAGAAGGAGAAGACCACTCCTATTTACCCCATGAGGTCTTCGCTCTAACTTGGCATGTTGATGTTGGTAATATCATGCATATCGTGCCTTGCATTGCTTACTGTATACATTAAAGATGTCATCTGCTTAGTTTAGACATGTTTTGTGTCAATGCCATCTGTTTAGTTTCTTTATCGTATATGTGAATCATGCAATGCCATCTTGTTTAGCCAGGCATCATATATGTGAATTTTGCAATGCCACCCTTGTTAGCCAGTCATCTTATATGTGAATTATATCATGCCATCATTTTTTTATTACATGTTAAATTTGTTAACAATTTTAGTACACTCAATTACTCTTCATGTGCATCAGCCATTCAGCATGGTCATGGAAAAATCTGGAGTGGAAACAAGGTCTTAAGAGCAGACAATGCTAT
>NW_021315936.1:0-1360 GCF_002162155.2 Triticum dicoccoides | reverse complement strand
AAATTAAAAAGGGAATGCAACACGAGGACTTCCCAGGAGGTCACCCATCCTAGTACTACTACTCTCGCCCAAGCACGCTTAACTTCGGAGTTCTGATGGGATCCGGTGCTTTAGTGCTGGTATGATCGCATCCGACATGTTACCCCGGTCTTCGTCCCTTATCCTTGCCCCTCCCAGCTCCACTACAAAGACGATTGTACATTGCTTTGGCCGCTCCCTCTCAACTACGGAGACGAGTTTAACGCGGTTTCCACCCCTCCCTGTCAACCGCACCAGTGCACGCTTGCCGCGCCACAACGCCGACGCTGGACCCGTGAATCGTGAGCACCCAGCTATGACTTACCGCACTCGTGCAAAATAATAAAACACGGTAAATATATTACTTACACGTGCGTTTTGTTTTGCAAGCGGCGCGAAAGAAATTAAAAAGGGAATGCAACACGAGGACTTCCCAGGAGGTCACCCATCCTAGTACTACTCTCGCCCAAGCACGCTTAACTTCGGAGTTTTGATGGGATCCGGTGCTTTAGTGCTGGTATGATCGCATCCGGCATGTTACCCCGGTCTTCGTCCCTTATCCTTGCCCCTCCCAGCTCCACTACAAAGACGATTGTACATTGCTTTGGCCGCTCCCTCTCAACTACGGAGACGAGTTTAACGCGGTTTCCACCCCTCCCTCTCAACTGCACCAGTGCACGCTTGCCGCGCCACAACGCCGACGCTGGACCCGTGAATCGTGAGCACCCAGCTATGACTTACCGCACTCGTGCAAAATAATAAAACAAGGTAAATATATTACTTACACGTGCGTTTTGTTTTGCAAGCGGCGCGAAAGAAATTAAAAAGGGAATGCAACACGAGGACTTCCCAGGAGGTCACCCATCCTAGTACTACTCTCGCCCAAGCACGCTTAACTTTGGAGTTCTGATGGGATCCGGTGCTTTAGTGCTGGTATGATCGCATCCGACATGTACCCCGGTCTTCGTCCCTTATCCTTGCCCCTCCCAGCTCCACTACAAAGACGATTGTACATTGCTTTGGCCGCTCCCTCTCAACTACGGAGACGAGTTTAACGCGGTTTCCACCCCTCCCTCTCAACCGCACCAGTGCACGCTTGCCGCGCCACAACGCCGACGCTGGACCCGTGAATCGTGAGCACCCAGCTATGACCTACCGCACTCGTGCAAAATAATAAAACACGGTAAATATATTACTTACACGTGCGTTTTGTTTTGCAAGCGGCGCGAAAAAAATTAAAAAGGGAATGCAACACGAGGACTTACCAGGAGGTCACCCATCCTAGTACTACTCTCGCCCAAGCACGCTTAACTTCGGAGTTCTGATGGGATCCGGTGCTTTA
>NW_021315935.1:0-984 GCF_002162155.2 Triticum dicoccoides | reverse complement strand
ACTACACAACTCCACAAGAGAGGTCGCACTCTTCCGTGTCTGCTTACATTATGTGTCGCTTAATATGATGACATGCTACATTATCGTCGTGTTCACCTATTAGACTCCGAGTCCGGTCCAAACAAATGCTGAAACTTGAGTTTTTAAATGGTTGTGGGGTACATATTGGGGCAGCAATCAGTACTATCTGTCTACTATCTGGTTAATCTCCGGTGTCTACTATGAGTTTCATGTTGGGTGTAAACAAACATTAAAGGAGCCATTATCTGTATTTTTTAACTAAAACTATTATCTGCCTGCTATCATTGGTTTTGGGTCTATCCATAGTTTGCTACCATCACTCCGGATTTGTGCATGCACTCCTTACATAATCTCACTATGTTTTATTCCTATGCATGCCAGTTATTGTACACAATGGAACTGGTCGTGTAGAGCAAAAGAGACGAGCCTTGCGTGGAAATAAAATTTCATGCAGACGTCGTTCCATGGTGGGCGCAAAGGCAGCCCCCCCCCTCCACCCATTTCGGATCGTAATCAAGAGGAAGATAACTGTTCTGAGGGGGATTCAGAAGGAGAAGACCACTCCTATTTACCCCATGAGGTCTTCGCTCTAACTTGGCATGTTGATGTTGGTAATATCATGCATATCGTGCCTTGCATTGCTTACTGTATACATTAAAGATGTCATCTGCTTAGTTTAGACATGTTTTGTGTCAATGCCATCTGTTTAGTTTCTTTATCGTATATGTGAATCATGCAATGCCATCTTGTTTAGCCAGGCATCATATATGTGAATTTTGCAATGCCACCCTTGTTAGCCAGTCATCTTATATGTGAATTATATCATGCCATCATTTTTTTATTACATGTTAAATTTGTTAACAATTTTAGTACACTCAATTACTCTTCATGTGCATCAGCCATTCAGCATGGTCATGGAAAAATCTGGAGTGGAAACAAGGTCTTAAGAGCAGACAATGCTAT
>NW_021315934.1:0-1359 GCF_002162155.2 Triticum dicoccoides | reverse complement strand
GCATTCATAATGTCTTGGTTCTCTGGGACGGGAGCGTCACCTAGCGGTCCTTCTAGGACATATTGTTTCCTGGCAGCTATGAGGATGATCCTCAGGTTCCGGACCCAGTCCATATAGTTGCTGCCATCATCTTTCAGCTTGGTTTTCTCTAGGAACGCGTTGAAGTTCATGTTGACATGATCGTTGGCCATTTGATCTACAAGACATATTTGCAAAGGTTTTAGACTAAGTTCATGATAATTAAGTTCTAATCAAATTATGAACTCCCACTCAGATTAGACATCCCTCTAGTCATCTAAGTGTTACATGATCCGAGTCGACTAGCCCGTGTCCGATCATCACGTGAGACGGACTAGTCATCATCGGTGAACATTCTCATGTTGATCGTATCTTCCATACGACTCGTGTTCGACCTTTCGGTCTCCGTGTTCCGAGGCCATGTCTGCACATGCTAGGCTCGCCAAGTTAACCCTAAGTGTTTTCGCTGTGTAAAACTGTCTTACACCCGTTGTATGTGAACGTAAGAATCCATCACACCCGATCATCACGTGGTGCTTAGAAGCGACGAACTGTAGCAACGGTGCACAGTTAGGGGAGAACACTTCTTGAAATTGTTGTACGGGATCATCTTATTTACTACCATTGTCCTAAGTAAACAAGATGCATAAAACATAATAAACATCACATGCAATTATATAAAGTAGTGACATGATATGGCCAATATCATATAGCTCCTTTGATCTTCATCTTCGGGGCTCCATGATCATCTTGTCACCGGCATGACACCATGATCTCCATCATCATGATCTCCATCATCGTGTCTTCATGAAGTTGTCACGCCAACGACTACTTCTATTTCTATGACTAACGCGTTTAGCAATAAAGTAAAGTAGTTTACATGTCGTTCTTCAATGACACGCAGGTCATACAAAAATAAAGACAACTCCTATGGCTCCTGCCGGTTGTCATACTCATCGACATGCAAGTCGTGAATCCTATTACAAAGAACATGATCTCATACATCACAATTCATCATTCATCACAACTTCTGGCCATATCACATCACATGATCAATCGCTGCAAAAACAAGTTAGACGTCCTCTAATTGTTGTTGCATCTTTTACGTGGCTGCAATTGGGTTCTAGCAAGAACGTTTTCTTACCTACGAATAACCACAACGTGATTTTGTCAACTTCTATTTACCCTTCATAAGGGCCCTTTTCATCGAATCCGCTCCAACTAAAGTGGGAGAGACAGACACCCGCCAGCCACCTTATGCAACTAGTGCATGTCAATCGGTGGAACCGGTCTCACGTAAGCGTACGTGTAAGGTTGGTCCGGGCCGCTTCATCCCACAAT
>NW_021315933.1:0-1763 GCF_002162155.2 Triticum dicoccoides | reverse complement strand
TTTTTCCTTGTCTTAAGCGCTGTAATTTCTGAAGCAATTCACGTTGATAATATGGTGGAACCCAACGAGTACGCATAGCAGTTTTCAAAGCAGCCCAAGTAGTTGGAATAGGATATAATCTACAATGTTCAGACCACCATACACATGCAAAACTAGTGAAAGCACAAACAGCAGCGGCAACCCGTCTCTCCTCGGGATATTGTAAACATGTAAATCGTTGTTCAGTTTCTAACTCCCAAGTAAGATATATATCAGGAACATATCTACCCTCGAAAGGTGGAATATTCAATTTCAGTTTAGGAAGATGGTCATGATCTCGTACCTGAGGGAAAGCCCTACCATTGTGATTATTTGCATGTGGACGACCTGGTGGTTGTGGTGCAGGTGGTTGCACGTAGTTCTGATTTTGAGAAACCTCATCCTCGTAATCTCCCACATAATCATCCTCCTCCGCATCAGCAGCAGGAGCCACCGAAGTATCAACAGTGATAGAGGCGAGGGTGTCCCGATCTTTCGATGAGATGATAACTATCGATTTCGTGGAGACGACTTTGACGATCCGACTACAAACGTGCACGACATTGCGCCTTAGCAATCGCTAAACCAACTCCGAGATGTTATTGACCACGCTGGAGCACGATCAACCTGACCATGAAGGTCTATTCCTGCAAGCAATCGAAGAACGAGCAAGAATATGATAAAGCAATCTGAATATTGCGAATATATATGAAGTATTGATAATGGTGGGGATCCGTAAGCGGTCTTGGTCTGGTCGTTGGACACAAACGAAGTACACGAAGTTGCAATGGCTAACTTTTAACTAAACAAATCCCAAGCAAAAAGCTACTAGATGGATCTACTTATATAGGAGCAAGGGGTGGCGGCCAAGGAGGTGGGAGGACGTCCCAAGGCAGCCTAAAACTAAATCTAGGTCGTACAAGGCCAATGGGCCCAAGTGGAGGTGATGTAACACCTTTGGACTTGTAGTTTGACTCGGATTCTGCTGCAGCATCAGATTGTTTCGTCCACAACTCAACGCTCCGGACGAATTTGAAGGTGATTGCAATTGGGTTGGAAACTGCACGAAATCTAGTTTCCAACAAAAAACGAATCACCCAATTCGGAGTCCGTATGAAAAACTTGTGTGCGTTTTGAGTCAGGTATGTCTGTGCAGTCCGAATCTGAATCCAGAACGTGAGAGACTTGGACTCTATCTTCTCTTGGGCCAAAAGTGACGTGAGAGAACTTTTTGGACAGCAAATAAATATCTCTTTCTTCCTTATCTTCATATGTGGATTGTACAAATGTCCCGTACACCTGCAATTAGACAAAACACAAAAGTGTGTAAAGTATTTTTGTTCTGGATAACATAAATAGATTATTGAATAGTTTGCACTAGAAATCACCTGACAAATAGGCATATATTCAATATTTTTGGTCATATCCAAGGTAGTCATGTCCTCATCATCCTCCCCTTCTTGAAAATAAAGCCGTCCTCGGTGTTGCTTAATCTGAAATGTGGCTAACAAAAGAGACAAGGTGTACATGTTGTATATGTATATGTCATCCATTTTTACTTCCCTTGATTTTTGCATATATGACACATGAATAGATGAGTAACTTGCATAGTTCATAAAATCTAAAGCCAAAAAATTAGCACAAGAAGTAGAAGGCATGAAAATATTGCAACTCAGTTTGCACATATAAGTGAAGCTCTTATTCATTTCAAAAGATTGACAATTGTCATCATTAAACCATCCCAA
>NW_021315932.1:0-2072 GCF_002162155.2 Triticum dicoccoides | reverse complement strand
CTTCCCACTCAAACCTGATGGCATCCATCATATCAATGGTACTTACCCTAGTCTGATAATAGAACTCTCTTGCAAAATGAGCAATGAAATAGTCATCCTCATGCAAATATCTCAAATTATGTCATTAATGTTTCAGTGTCATTGTCAAAACTGTAATGGTTGTGTATAACCTTACGTGACATTAAGAACAATCAGGGGCAAGGAACTAACAATTTTGGGATGCAATATTTCAAGTCAGGCTCGTGTATTACCAAATAACTAAGAAGGGTGAAATCACCTAACACATAAAAATTGTAGAGAGGAAATCAAAACTAATTAAGGACTCGTGCGGCAGGCAAACAGCAAGAGTAGACACTACTTGCTAGCATTAGGCCCAGCTGGTCCTTGCCTCTACTCATTATTGATGTATCTCCAGACTCCAGCAAAGTCTGAACCACCAACTCGTCAAGCCACTTGGACCGTATGATATCTCAATCCGCAGACGGGGCGTTCCCAGGATAGTGAAGGATGCATGATTCAAGGCGTATGTTCCACATTTCATTACCGGCACACCATAGAAATCACACACCTATAGTTGGGCCTGCAGGATTAATCAAATTAACTGCTACTGTGGCATTCTACTTTGTCAGAACAATCAGCAGATCCTGTATTTGAACAAAGTACTACTGTTACAGTGTCTCCTATATATTTCTACTTCCATAACTAACTGGATGTTTAGAAAATAAATACTACTAATAATCAAGACATGAGCGTAGTTGTAGTAGTTATATATGACTAAAATCCCCTTCTTAGTGAACTCAGTTTTCATATGGTAATTCTATTTTGTTCTCCAAACAATCCTAGGAGGTAGTCCCACATTCAAGGTTGTGAAAGCTCAACCAAACTAATCCAATAAAGTTGATGGTATTACCTGCCGATCGCCATGGCCAAGTCAAACTCTGCTAGAGAAAGTTGGTAGCGAGGTAGCATAAACCTTGGAATAGGTCTGATGGACTCCATGGAGTTTGCGTCGGCCGGGCATGCCATCAGTTTGGAAGTCGTCGGTAGGTCCGATGCTGGTGGGGAGAGTACCTAGCGTGTGCGATCAAGAGAGGAGTTGGTCCAGGAGATGGAATGACTCTAGGGTTTGACGGCCACTGAAGGACGGCCATGGCCATGGAAAAACAGGAGGCGCTGGGGGAGATAATTTTTTTCCTTAGATAAGCAAGGAACCAAGTATGGCAATGAAGGCATGCGCGTAGGTCAGGATGAGTTGCCTTCTCATCTGACGACCAAGTAAAGGTTAATTGCTCTTATATAGAACAATTTTTATTTTATTTTTGGGAGGATTAACGTGGTTGGACTAAAGGTGCACAGGTTTTTGAGACTGCAGGACATGTTTTTTTCTCATGAAGATGTGTTAAGGTGGGACAACGGTTGAGGACTCCTTGAGGCATGCATCCTACGGTGAAGTATTATTAATTACGAGATCGGACGGCTAATTTGCTTAGTTTTCGAGGATTAGCGTGGAGCCTCGTATGATGCCTCCGATTAGTAAATATAAGATATTGGTGTCAAGGCATGGGCACATGCATGGAGTGCATGTCATGGCATTTTAATTCCAAAAAATTAAAAAATGATCAGAAAAACATGAAACCTTGCTTGATTTAACGTCATGCCACCAAGATAATGTGGTAAAAAATTGGCATGTTTGACGAAAGGTTTGACACACACCCCTCACAAACAGGAGCAACTCACTAGAAGGTTTGTGGTTCCGAGAGGAAACAATGCATGTTTGCTAACAGACAGGAGATAGCTTCCTCTTATAGTCTTCAATTTTTTTCCTATGTTTATCGTGCACTAATACAACTGTCATGTGAAAATTTTGAAATTTTCAGTGGTCATTTGACCTTTTAAAGACATTTAAGTGATTTTCTAAGCATTTAATGACCATAATTCAAATTTTAACTACATCTATGCAACGCCTAACCAAAATGGTTTGAAAAATCATATTTTTGTGTACTTGTGTGCGAGTTAAAAAATCATCAGAAGATGTAAATATCTGGTGTTCAAAAAAGAAAATGTAAAGATCT
>NW_021315931.1:0-1010 GCF_002162155.2 Triticum dicoccoides | reverse complement strand
AGCGTATGAATGCTAAATATAAACTTGCTGGAGATAAGGGTAGAAAACATGTTGTGTTTGCACCTGGAGATCTTGTTTGGTTACATTTGCGTAAGGATAGATTTCCTGATTTGCGCAAATCAAAGCTAATGCCACGTGCTGATGGTCCCTTTAAGGTGTTAGAGAAAATAAATGATAATGCATATAAACTTGAGCTGCCTGCAGATTTTGGGGTTAGTCCCACTTTTAACATTGCAGATTTGAAGCCTTATTTGGGTGAGGAAGATGGACTTCCGTCGAGGACGACTTCATTTCAAGAAGGGGAGGATGATGAGGACATCAATACAATTGTTACACCCACAGCCCCTGCTGCTATACATACTGGACCAATTACTAGAGCTCGTGCACGCCAACTAAATTACCAGGTACTTTCGTTTCTTGGTAATGATTCTAATGTTCATGAGAATATGATGCTCCCTAAATTGGATACATTTGTTTTGCTTACAAATGAAGGGCCTAGCTTGGAGAAGGATGAACATTGGAGCAAGAACAAGCATGGAGATGATGGCATGCGCAAGGTGATAGAGGCAAAGGTGTCCCGTCTTTCGATGAGATGGTGGATTTCGCTTTGGTGGAAGTCGACTTTGACGATCCGACTACGAACGTGCGAGGACGTCGCGCCTTAGCAATCGCTAAACCAACTCCGAGAGGTTATTGACCACGCCGGAGCACGATCAACCTGACCACGAGGGTCTGTTTCCTGCGAGCAAACGAAGAACAAGCAAGAAACTAAGATTGCAATCTGGATATTGCGAATATAAGATGAAAGCTTTATTGATCAAGGTGGGGTTCTGTGACGCCTTTGTCTGGTCGTTGAACACAAACGAAGTACGCGAAGTTGCAGCTATGGCGAACTTTTAATCTAAACAAAACCCAAGGTCTAAACGATGCCCTAAGGGCTGTATATATGGAGGAAGAGGGGGTGGATTTCGTGGCCCTTGGTGGAGGGGTCCGAAATCAACCCTATCTCT
>NW_021315930.1:0-2152 GCF_002162155.2 Triticum dicoccoides | reverse complement strand
TCTTTGGCAGGCGAGGACCGCCTTTAGTCAGGATAAGTGTACTAGATGTTCCCCTTCAAAATGGCCAATTGTTGGCGCCCTTCCCGCTCAATATTTGGGAAGAGGCCCAGGGCCTCCCTCTATAAATAGAGCTAGCCACCGCAGAGTGGGGAAAAGGGGGGATGATCGAGAGAGAGAGAGAGGAAGGATTTTGTGTAGACAAGAGAGAGAGAGAGAGGCGACTGAACTCACCCAAGCAGTTCATCGCACCAGCCAAGAACAGCCCCTTGCGAGGTTGTTCTTCCTTGTACTGTTCATCATCATCCCCTGAGGCAATCCACCACACTACAAACTGGAGTAGGGTATTATACCACAATGGTGGCCTGAACCAGTATAAATCTTGTGTCCCTTGTGTTGTTCTTCGTGTAGTTTAGATCCTTGCGAGGCGACGAGACGTGGGTAGGCGGGAGGTGTGATCTCCGCGTGCACCCTAGAGTTCGAACCTTGAGGGTCTGCCGGAACCCGAAATCCGACAACGGCCTATCTGGATAACTATGCTTTGGGCAAGCTTGGTTCAGCATCGCCTCCAAGTTGAACTGTGGCCCTCCAACCCAAGGTTGTGGTTTTCCCTTTCTGCATTGACCGTTATTCTGTGTACTAGTATTGGCCACAAAATCTCACCCACCGTCAGGTTGCTTGCGTTTACCGTTACCACCCTGGTCGTGCCCTGCCATGCTTGGCTGCTGCCCTTTCTTGTTGTCGTTCTTCTTCCCCTTGTTGGAATTATCCTCATCGGACCATAGATCCTTAGTATTGTCAGAGTCGGCGTATTTGATGAGAGCCGCTGAGGGAGTCCTGGATTAGGGGGTCCTCGGACAGCCGGACTATATGCTTATGCTGGACTGTTGGACTATGAAGATACAAGATTGAAGACTTTGTCCCGTGTTCGGGTGGGACTCTCCTTTGCGTGGAAGGCAAGCTTCGCAATTCGGATATGTAGACATTCTTCTCTGCAACCGACTCTGTGTAACCCTAGCCCCCTCCGGTGTCTATATAAACCGGAGGGTTTAGTCCGTAGGACAAGAACAATCATAATCACAGGCTAGCTTCTAGGATTTAGCCTCTACGATCTCGTGGTAGATCAACTCTTGTAATACTCATATTATCAAGATCAATCAAGCAGGAAGTAGGGTATTACCTCCATAGAGACGGCCCGAACCTGGGTAAACATTGTGTCCCTCGCCTCCGGTTACCATTAGCCGTAGACGCACAGTTTGGGACCCCCTACCAGAGATCTGCCAGTTTTGACACCGACATTGGTGCTTTCATTGAGAGTTCCACTCTGTCATCACGGCAAGGCTGGATGGCTCCTTCAATCAGCCGCAATAATGCGATCCAGGGTGAGGTTTTCCTCCCTGGACAGATCTTCGTATTCGGCGGCTTCGCACTGCGGGCAACTCGCTTGGCCATCTGGAGCAAATCGATAGCTACGCCCCTGGCCATCAGGTCAGGTTTGGAAGCCTGAACTACATGGCTGACATCCACGGAGACTTGATCTTTGATGGATTCGAGCCCATGACAGGTGCACCGTACAGTCCCGATGAGCATGGCTTAGATCTCCCATCGGACGGTGTTCAGGAGAATGCACCTGCAGCTGCCCTGGCCTTAGATCTGGAGCAGATCGTGCCGTCCGAGGATGGGTGGATAGACCCCGCCACGGAGGCCGCACACTCATTGGCGATAGAGCCGAACACAGACTTCGCTTCCAATGAAGTTTGTGTCATCGGACCCTCGGACTTGTGTCAGGCCATAGGCTCCGAACCGCGCGCATCCGTGCCTATCGAACCTGATTGGGAACCGATCATGGAGTTTACCTCCACGGATATCTTTCAGCACTCACCCTTGGGTGAGGTGCTAAACTCATTGAAATCTCTCTCCCTGTCAGGAGACTCTTGGCTGAACTATGTCCGGCTTGAGTGGGAAGCGGACGACAAAGAAATTCGTTTCCCACCCACCACCCACTTAATAGCCACTGTCGACGACTTAAGCGACATGCTTGATTTCGACTCTGAAGACATCGACGGTATGGACGACGATGCCGGAGAAGAACAGGAACCACCACCCACGGGGCGCTGGATAGCCACCTCATCATATGATATATATATATATATAT
>NW_021315929.1:0-1257 GCF_002162155.2 Triticum dicoccoides | reverse complement strand
ACCTGCAATCCTAAATGCTTAGTATAGGATGCTAGTTTATCATCATTGGCCCTACATTCTTGTCAGTCTGCCTTGCTATACTATCGGGCCGTGATCACTTGGGAGGTGATCACGGGTATATACTATACATACATACATACTATACAGATGGTGACTAAAGTCGGGTCAGCTCATTGAGTACCCGCAAGTGATTCTGACGAGGGGGCTGAAAGGACAGGTGGCTCCATCCCGGTAGAGGTGGGCCTGGGTTCCCGACGGCCCCCGACTGTTACTTTGTGGCGGAGCGGCAGGGCAGGTTGAGACCACCTAGGAGACAGGTGGGCCTGGCCCTGTTCGGCGTTCGCGGATACTTAACACGCTTAACGAGATCTTGGTATTTGATCTGAGTCGGCTACGAGCCTATACGCACTAACCATCTACGTGGGAGAAGTTATGGGTATCCCGACGTCGTGGTATCAGCCGAAGCACTTCAAACGTCAGCGACGGAGCGGCGCGCGCCGAATTGGACTGGAACGCCACTAGGCTAGGTCTGCTTTCGGCCGCCCTCGCAACGTGCAGGTGTGCTATGGGCGATGGGCCCAGACCCCTGTGCGCTTAGGTTTAGACCGGCGTGCTGGCCTCTCTGTTTTGCCTAGGTGGGGCTGCGACGTGTTGATCTTCCGAGGCCGGGCATGATCCAGGAAAGTGTGTCCGGCCAAATGGGATCAAGCGTGTTGGGTTATGTGGTGCACCCCTGCAGGGAAGTTAATCTATTCGAATAGCCGTGATCTTTGGTAACAGGACGACTTGGAGTTGTACCTTGACCTTATGACAACTAGAACCGGATACTTAATAAAACACACCCTTCCAAGTGCCAGATACAACCGGTGGTCGCTCTACCTCAGGGATATGAGGAGGGGATCGCCGGGTAGGATTATGCTATGCGATGCTACTTGGAGATGCTGCTTGGAGATGCTACTTGAAGATGCTACTTGGAGGACTTCAATCTATTCTCTTCTACATGCTGCAAGACGGAGGCTGCCAGAAGCATAGTCTTCGACAGGATTAGCTATCCCCCTCTTATTCTGGCATTCTGCAGTTCAGTCCACTGATATGGCCTCCCTACACATATACCCATGCATATGTAGTGTAGTTCCTTGCTTGCGAGTACTTTGGATGAGTACTCACGGTTGCTTTCTCCCCCCTTTTTCCCCCTTTCCTTTCTTTCTGGTTGTCGCAACCAGTTGCTGGAGCCCTGGAGCCAGACGCCACCGTCGA
>NW_021315928.1:0-2023 GCF_002162155.2 Triticum dicoccoides | reverse complement strand
TGAGGCCGTGGCCGGCTGCGACTATGCCTTCCTCGTCGCGGCTCCGATGAACCTCAACGCGGAGAACCCTGAGGTAGAGCCTGACCAAACACTCTGTACTAGGGTCAGATTTGATTATGGAAAAGGCACTGTTTTTAGTTGGTTATATCTCATGGCAGAAAGAAGTGATCGAGCTGGCCGTCAGCGGAACCCTTAACGCAATGAGGTCGTGCGTGAGGGCGGGGACGGTGAAGCGCGTGATCCTGACATCGTCAGTGGCGGCTGTCGCCGGCCGGCCTCTGCCACTAGGAGACAGCCATGTCCTGGACGAGGAGTCCTGGAGCGACGTTGAGTACCTCAGAGTTACCAAGGCCGGCGGCTGGGTAGGCATGCACATTTTTTTAGTACTTCCGTTCCTTTTTAATTTTAATTAGGGCGGGTAGAAATCTGTCAAATAATGTGAATGTGATGACGTGCTTGCGTGCCGTATCACAGGCCTACAATGTCTCAAAGGTGCTTATGGAAAAGGCGGCGCGGACTTTCGCGCAGGACAGCGGCATCAGCCTTGTTACGGTGTGCCCCGCCTTCACGGTTGGCGAGGCGCCGGCGACGATTGTCCACACCAGCGTCCCCGTTATCCTTTCTTTGCTGACTGGTGAGCCTGATACCAAGTCAAGATGCAACGATAATTAAAAGGGACCATTAGAGACTACTAATTCATCGAACGACGTGTGTGGTGAATGATTATCTCAGGTGACGACGAGAAGATTCGCAGCCTGGAACTCGTCGACAGGGCGTCTGGCTCGATCCCGATGGTCCATGTCCACGACCTCTGCCGCGCAAAGATCTTCTTAGCCGAGGAGGAGGCTGCGTCAGGAAGATATATCTGCAGCAGCCTCGACACCACCCTCGCGGAGCTAGCCACCTTCCTGGCCGCCAAGTACCAACAGTATAACGTCAATACCGACAGGTGTGTGCCAACATCTATGGAAACACGGCAAGTTCCGATGCTCTCGATCGTGATTTGTGAATATATAGCGTGTATGTTTGTTATCAGGTTTGGTGGTCGCCCCGAGAAGTTGAGAGTCTGCATTTCGTCGGCGAAACTCATCGGGGAAGGGTTTGAGTTCAGGTACAAGGTGTTGGACGAAATATACGACGACGTCGTCAACTATGGAAGGTCCTTGGGAATCCTTCCGTACTAGCAGTTTAGCATGCATGATGAGCCTCTGTATTGGTTGGTTGGATGTCGGAACCAAGCTAAAGTTCAAATTTGCTTATACTAGCAAACACTGCCCGTGCGTTGCTTCACGTCGATTTTAATCCATGTATAATCTTTTTTTTCATATATACTGAAATGATCAAATACATAGTGTAAACATTTGTACACCGAAGACAACAGTAAGGTGAACATCGAGGCAGCACCGTGATGCCAAATAAACCAAATTTGCTGGGCCGACGCGAGTTCGAGGAGTGCTCTCTGCAAATGCCGCGGAAGGAGCGTACCAACGTGCAGGTGACTCAGTGTTCCTGTTTCTGCCGCACAAGGAGAAGATCAAAGGAGGCGTGGCTATGTTTGAAAGAGCTTGTTGAGCATGCTGAGTTTGAAGGAGTTCGGCTGGGGTCCACCAGCAGGCGTGACAATATTGGCGCGCAAAGTGTCTTTTTTAATTTCCGGTTGTGTTGTTTTTATTTTTTCTGTTCAGGAAAAGTGGGTCCGAGTTGTTTAGGGTTTCTGGAGTCACCCATATAAATAAAGGGTTGGCTGCCGGCCATTGTATCCTTAGGTTATGTTTTGAGTTAAGAAACATGATGTGTTTTCGAGGGTAAGATATCCATATCGAGTTTAGAGGGAGCTGTCCGAAAACCTCCGTGCTTGCTGATTCGTAAGGACTTGTGTTTGTGTATCGGGGAGTAGAATCTATTCTGCTCGGCGATCGGAGTTGTCCGGGTACGCCATGAAAGATCGGGCCTAAAAACCATTTGGGTCACGTTGATCCTTATCACTGTGGCCAGCAAAAAATTGCAGTTGATTGTCCAGGTC
>NW_021315927.1:0-1478 GCF_002162155.2 Triticum dicoccoides | reverse complement strand
CCGACTAACATGCACTAGTTGCATAAGGTGGCTGGCGGGTGTCTGTCTCTCCCACTTTAGTTGGAGCGGATTCGATGAAAAGGGTCCTTATGAAGGGTAAATAGAAGTTGACAAAATCACGTTGTGGTTATTCGTAGGTAAGAAAACGTTCTTGCTAGAACCCAATTGCAGCCACGTAAAAGATGCAACAACAATTAGAGGACGTCTAACTTGTTTTTGCAGCAATTGTCTTGTGATGTGATATGGCCAGAAGTTGTGATGAATGATGAATGATATATTGTGATGTATGAGATCATGTTCTTGTAATAGGAATCACGACTTGCATGTCGATGAGTATGACAACCGGCAGGAGCCATAGGAGTTGTCTTTATTTTTGTATGACCTGCGTGTCATTGAAGAACGCCATGTAAACTACTTTACTTTATTGCTAAACGCGTTAGCCATAGAAGTAGAAGTAGTCGTTGGCGTGACAACTTCATGAAGACACGATGATGGAGATCATGATGATGGAGATCATGGTGTCATGCCGGTGACGAAGATGATCATGGAGCCCCGAAGATGGAGATCGAAGGAGCTATATGATATTGGCCATATCATGTCACTATTATATAATTGCATGTGATGTTTATTATGTTTATGCATCTTGTTTACTTAGGACGACGGTAGTAAATAAGATGATCCCTTACAAAAATTTCAAGAAGTGTTCTCCCCTAACTGTGCACCGTTGCTAAAGTTCGTCGTTTCGAAGCACCACGTGATGATCGGGTGTGATAGATCCTTACGTTCACATACAACGGGTGTAAGACAGTTTTACACATGCAAAACACTTAGGGTTAACTTGACGAGCCTAGCATGTACAGACATGGCCTCGGAACACGGAGACCGAAAGGTCGAACACGAGTCGTATGGAAGATACGATCAACATGAGAATGTTCACCGACGATGACTAGTCCGTCTCACGTGATGATCGGACACGGCCTAGTCGACTCGGATCGTGTAACACTTAGATGACTAGAGGGATGTCTAATCTGAGTGGGAGTTCATTAAAATAATTTGATTAGATGAACTTAATTACCATGAACTTAGTCTAAAACTTTTTGCATAATATGTCTTGTAGATCAAATGGCCAACGCTCATGTCAACATGAACTTCAACGCGTTCCTAGAGAAAACCAAGCTGAAAGATGATGGCAGCAACTATACGGACTGGGTCCGGAACCTGAGGATCATCCTCATAGCTGCCAGGAAACAATATGTCCTAGAAGGACCGCTAGGTGACGCTCCCGTCCCAGAGAACCAAGACATTATGAATGCTTGGCAGTCTCGTGCTGATGATTACTCCCTCGTTCAGTGCGGCATGCTTTACAGCTTAGAACCGGGGCTCCAAAAGCGTTTTGAGCAACACGAAGCATATGAGATGTTCGAGGAGCTGAAATTAGTTTTCCAAGCTCATGCCCGGGTCGAGAGATATGAAGTCTC
>NW_021315926.1:0-1764 GCF_002162155.2 Triticum dicoccoides | reverse complement strand
ATGGACGATGCAGATGCAAAGGAAGATAACACTTTCTCAGATTTCACCTTAGCGAGACCAAGGGGACAAAATCTGGATGATCGACCGAGAGACATTTAGCACTCCGCTTCTAATGTTCTCCTTGATGCGCTAGCATATCCTATTCATAGATATGGTTTGATATCTAGATCATCAAGTAAAGGTCGTACTTTGGGAGCACAAGAATCCATAAGGAATAACTATGGAGTAAATACTACGAAATCCTCATGGAGAAAATGGACAAATTGCCCAATCAAGATACTATAGTGATAGATCCTCCGACTAGGTGCATCGGCCAGAACATCAACCCTGTCGGGACCTACATCATAGATCCTGGAAAAGTTCCAACCATCATATCTGCCTGAGATTCAGATCTGGCTGGTGTCAGAATAATCCGGACTCATCGAGTCTAGAAAGAAAAATGAAAGTTTGCAACATAAACCGACGAGATGACGTTGCATGATTCTCGGGAAATGAACTACGATAGCAAGCTCCAAAACATGAGCTGGTTCTGCTACAAACATGTGAACACGTTGTCCCAGACAAACATGATCCCATGGTAGTCTTACAATTAAACACTACTGAGTTCCGATGGGGAACCATCATCGAGGATATCGAAGTCCTTGCATAGGGTATAGTCTTAAGAAGGAGCTTCTTCTCCTTGAACAAATCAATCAGTGGCTTGGTGTGCTACAGAATACATATGGAGTGGAGGTAATTAATCTACCAAACCATAGTATACTTTGCACATGTGTGACTAACTTGGGATGATTCCAAGGAAGCAACATTGACTTTATTGAATTCACGGCGGCAACTTGCATCAAATGCACATGAATTAGAGGAAGTCACTTCTTTCTTCCAGGCATATGCTTCATGAGTTAGCAGGAAGAAATGCTTTCAAAAGTTTCCAATACTAGCTTAATGTTCAACAAGATTATGGAGAAGATAAAGATGTTGTCGATGGGCTCAACAACAGTTCATCCAGTTTCCATATAAATGGAATTCCACAGTTATGTGAACACGGTGATAGCATTGGTCAGAACAAAAGGTATAATGGTGTATGCTCGAGGAAAATTCACGAGTAAGACAACATTACGAACATCGTTGGTTCTGATTGGATTTGAGAATAGCCCACACTCAAATCAAAGTTTGGGCAAGACAATAGATCCAACAACTGATCACGAGGACCAATTGGTGAAGATATCATCTTTCTTCAACACACACACACACACACACAAGGATATCCCTTTGGAAGTGAACTAAGTTAGACAAGCTTTTATCTTCCAACTCTCCAAGTTGTTATTCAGTTTACCAACTAGCTCAGGGGTATCCAACACAGGTTCTTCGAGAAAAGGTGGTTTCGAAAACCAACTTCATCACGAGCTCAACATAGTGGTCAGGTGACATCCTGGTGATACCTCCGAGGAGACACTCGGAGAATCATGAACCACCGATATGTTACTAAGCTTGAGAACAATCTTGCTTTTCAGGGCAAGACGATATGACCAGAAGAGCGAGGGATTGGCACAATCCTAACTCATTGATCGGAGACTGCACCGGAAATAAGGACTAGGTAGCACAATCATACTTAGGGTGATGATTCAAAAATCGACATGCTAAGAGTGAGGTTATTTTCCTTTAACTACTAAGCAACGGAGTTGCTAGGAGTATAGATTTCACACATCACGATTCACTTGTCGGTATTCCGGTTGCGACAACACAGAACCGAGGAATGAGTAATGATGG
>NW_021315925.1:0-1633 GCF_002162155.2 Triticum dicoccoides | reverse complement strand
TCAGTTGTTGGATCTATTGCCTTGTCAATACTTTGACTTGAGTATGGGCTATCGTCAAGTCAAATCAGAACCAACGATTTTCATAATGTTGTCTTACTCGTGGTTGATCCCTCGAGCATACACCATTACATCTTTTGGTCTGACCATTGCTATCACCGTGTTCACATGATGGTGGAAGTCCAGTAATATGGAAAATTCTGATGAGTTGTTGTTGAGCCCATCAGCAGCATTTTTGTCTCCCCCATGATTCATGTTGAACATCAACCTAGTGTTGAAAACCTTGTAAGCAATTCCTTCGTGTTCCGTTCATGAAGCTTATGCTTGGATGAAAGAAGTGACTTTCTCCAAGTTCACGTGCATTAGGTGTAAGTTGCCACCATGAATTTGAGAAAGGTTTGTTTTGTTTCCCTTGGAATCATCCCAAATCGGTCATGCATACGTACGAAGTATCCCAAACCTTTTTTTTAATTTTTTTGCATCTAGATATTGAAAGCCCCGTAACTTTTTTGTTTTAGATTTTTGGGGATTTTGAAAATGTTTAACGGGGTTCCCCCAGTTAAATTCGGATGTAACTTTTCGAGTAGATGATTTTTCATATATAAAACTTTTTAATCCGAGTTCGTATGCAAAAGTTATGCCCATTTTACAAATTTCCAGAGATATTTTGCAAATAAAGTCGAAATTTATATTTGTAAATTTTCCCAACAACTAGACCACATATGACACGGCAAACTTATTTTCTTTTATTTTTTTGACATTTTTATCATTTTTTTATTTTTTTAAAAACTGAAAAGGCGGTCCACAGGGGGGGGGGGTTCTTGTAAGCCACCCTTTCTCCATGAATCAGTGTCGGATTCCTTGAGCTAGTTGGTTAAGCTAAACTATAACTTGGAGAGTTGGAAGATAAAAGCTTGTCTGACTTAGTTCATGTTAAGGGATATCTTTTGTGCGTGTGTGTGTGTTGAAGAAAGATGATATCTCCATTGATTGGTCTTCGTGATCAGTTGTTGGATCTATTGCCTTGTCAATACTTTGACTTGAGTATGGGCTATCGTCAAGTCAAATCAGAACCAACGATTTTCATAATGTTGTCTTACTCGTGGTTGATCCCTCGAGCATACACCATTACATCTTTTGGTCTGACCATTGCTATCACCGTGTTCACATGATGGTGGAAGTCCAGTAATATGGAAAATTCTGATGAGTTGTTGTTGAGCCCATCAGCAGCAGTTTTGTCTCCCCCATGATTCATGTTGAACATCAACCTAGTGTTGAAAACCTTGTAAGCAATTCCTTCGTGTTCCGTTCATGAAGCTTATGCTTGGATGAAAGAAGTGACTTTCTCCAAGTTCACGTGCATTAGGTGTAAGTTGCCACCATGAATTTGAGAAAGGTTTGTTTTGTTTCCCTTGGAATCATCCCAAATCGGTCATGCATACGTACGAAGTATCCCAAACCTTTTTTTTTAATTTTTTTGCATCTAGATCTTGAAAGCCCCGTAACTTTTTTTGTTTTAGATTTTTGGGGATTTTGAAAATGTTTAACGGGGTTCCCCCAGTTAAATTCGGATGTAACTTTTCGAGTAGATGATTTTTCATATATAAAACTTTTTAATCCGAGTTCGTATGCAAAA
>NW_021315924.1:0-1915 GCF_002162155.2 Triticum dicoccoides | reverse complement strand
AAGTCGAAGTCTGTGATCAATTCAACCCAACGTCTTTGCCTGAGATTCAAATCCGGTTGGGTGAAAATATACTTCAGACTTTGGTGATCAGTGAATATTTCGCAACGATTACCGAGGAGGTAATGTCGCCAGGTCTTAAGTGCATAGACTACGGCTGCAAGTTCTAGATCATGAGTAGGATAATTCTCCTCATGTGGGTGCAATTGCCGTGAAGCGTAAGCAATTACGTGTCGATCTTGCATGAGAATGCAACCTAGTCCTTGTCGCGAGGCGTCGCAGTAGATA
Source organism: Triticum dicoccoides (assembly GCF_002162155.2). Classification (NCBI taxonomy): domain Eukaryota; kingdom Viridiplantae; phylum Streptophyta; class Magnoliopsida; order Poales; family Poaceae; genus Triticum; species Triticum dicoccoides. Next base: position 1,630 of record NW_021315924.1, on the reverse strand, counting down.
ACAAAGTCCTTGGAGAAGTCTGGCGGTACCAGCACAGGAGCAGAAGTCAGACGTCTTTTCAGTTCCTGAAAACTGTGCTCACATTGTGGAGTCCATTCGAACTTTTTATCTTTCTTGAGGAGTTCGGTTAGAGGTTTGGCAACTTTGGAGAAGTTCTCGACAAAGCGACGACAATAACTCGCTAAGCCCAGAAAACTCCGAACTTGCTTGACCGATTCGGGTGGAGTCCAATCAAGGACGGCTTGAACTCGCTCAGGGTTGACAGCAATACCTTTACCAGATATTACATGACCCAGATAGGTCACTTCTGATAACCAGAATTCACATTTAGAAAATTTGGCATAAAGGCGATGCTCTCTAAGTTTCTTCAACACTAGCCTTAGATGTTCGGCATGTTCTTCCTCGTTCTTGGAGTAGATGAGTATATCATCGAGATAAACTACGACGAATTTGTCCAAATACTCCATGAAGATTGAGTTCATTAACCGAGAAAAAGTGGCTGGAGCGTTGGTTAAACCGAAGGACATGACGGTGTACTCGTATTGGCCATAACGAGTAACAAAGGCCGTTTTAGGAATGTCCCCGTTTCTGATTTTGATTTGATGGTAGCCCAACCTCAAGTCCATCTTGGAGAAGACTGAGGATCCAGCGAGCTGATCATACAGATCGTTGATCCTGGGAAGTGGATATTTGTTCTTGATTGTGACTAAATTGACAGGTCGGTAATCTACAACCATCCGGTCCGTACCATCCTTCTTCTTGACGAATAGGACGGGGCAAGCCCACGGAGATGAGCTAGGTCGGATGAAACCCTTTTTCAAGGATTCATCGAGTTGTTTCTTAAGCTCGGCTAGTTCTAGGGGTGCCATCTTATAAGGCCTTCTAGCAATCGGAACGGTTCCGGGGATGAGGTTGATTACGAACTCAACATCCCTGTCAGGTGGAACACCTGGCAATTCCTCTGGATAGACATCCGGAAAGTCACGGACTACCGGGACGTCCTCAAGGTCTGGCAAAGGGTTGGCGTTAAGAGAATATAGTTGTCGCTTGGCTATTCGAGTCAAGACATTGACTATCTTCCCCGAAGGATGGGTGAGTTGAACAGTCCTAGAGAAGCAATCAATTTTGGCTTGATGAGCTGACATCCAGTCCATACCCAAAATGATATTAATATCTGAAGATTTAAGGGCTATCAAAGATGCAAGGAAAACAAGTCTGTCGACTTGGATCTCATTTCCATAACTTACCCTAGAGGTCTGCCATCTAGACCCAGGGGTAGAGATTTCCATAGTAGATGGCAAGTCACAGAATGCAATGTTATGCAAACGAGCATAATTTTCAGATATAAAGGAATGAGAGGCTCCTGTATCGAAAAGGACGGATGCCGGGTGGCAATTAACAAGAAGCGTACCGAGAACGACGTTGGGATCTTCTTGAGCTTCTTCGGCAGAGATACAGTTGACATGGCCACGTGAAGCGGTGACCGGTTTGGCATGGAACACCTTCCCTGTCGGCTTGCCACGGCCAACAGCTTTAGCAGATTGATTGGGGTTGGTTTGGGGACACTCACGCATGTAGTGACCAGATTCCCCACACTTGAAACAAGTCACGGAACTGGTACGTGGAGGAG
>NW_021315923.1:0-1019 GCF_002162155.2 Triticum dicoccoides | reverse complement strand
ATGCTAAAGCTTTTCTAATGTCAAGTATCATTTCCTTAGACCATGAGATTGTGCAACTCCCGGATACCGTAGGAGTGCTTTGGGTGTGCCAAACGTCACAACGTAACTGGGTGGCTATAAAGGTACACTACGGGTATCTCTGAAAGTGTCTGTTGGGTTGGCACGAATCGAGATTGGGATTTTGTCACTCCGTGTAAACGGAGAGGTATCTCTGGGCCCACTCGGTAGGACATCATCATAATGTGCACAATGTGACCAAGGGGTTGATCACGGGATGATGTGTTACGGAACGAGTAAAGAGACTTGCCGGTAACGAGATTGAACAAGGTATCGGTATACCGACGATCGAATCTCGGGCAAGTACCATACCGCTAGACAAAGGGAATTGTATACGGGATTGATTGAGTCCTTGACATCGTGGTTCATCCGATGAGATCATCGTGGAACATATGGGAGCCAACATGGGTATCCAGATCCCGCTGTTGGTTATTGACCGGAGAACATCTCGGTCATGACTACATGTCTCCCGAACCCGTAGGGTCTACACACTTAAGGTTCGATGACGCTAGGGTTATAAAGGAAGTTTGTATGTGGTTACCGAATATTGTTCGGAGTCCCGGATGAGATCCCGGACGTCACGAGGAGTTCCGGAATGGTCCGGAGGTAAAGATTTATATATAGGAAGTCCTGTTTCGGCCATCGGGACAAGTTTTGGGGTCATCGGTATTGTACCGGGACCACCGGAAGGGTCCCGGGGGCCCACCGGGTGGGGCCACCTGCCCCGGGGGGCCACATGGGCTGTAGGGGGTGCGCCTTGGCCTACATGGGCCAAGGGCACCAGCCCCTAGAGGCCCATGCGCCAAGATATAGGAAAAAGGGGAGAGTCCTAAAGGGGGAAGGCACCTCCGAGGTGCCTTGGGGAGGATGGACTCCTCCCCCCCTCTTAGCCGCACCCCTTCCTTGGAGGAAGGGGCAAGGCTGCGCCTCCCCCCTCTCCCCTGCCCCTATATATAGTGGAG
>NW_021315922.1:0-1325 GCF_002162155.2 Triticum dicoccoides | reverse complement strand
CCTAGCGCTCCCCAGCCATGGCCGACACCACCGTCGCCGCTCCATCATCGTAGCCGCGCTCCCCGCCGCCCGTGCTCCGTCTCATGGTGTCCAGGAGCTCCGCCGCCGTCCACTTCGTCGAGCTAACCGAGCCCCGCGTGCTCGTGAGGCCCGAGTCCACCGCACCGACCTCGCCCGAGTTCGCCGTCGCCGGAGATCCCCTTCAACGCCATCGCCGCATCAGCTCGTCCTCGACCCCGCCGGTGGCCTTTACGGGTGCTCTGTGAGCCTAGCTACCCCTCCTACCCTTCCTCTCTCGCCCCCGAGCCGTGTAGCCACCGCACGAAGATCACCCGCACGCACCGCCGCGGATCTCGTCGCCAACGTGCTCCCGGCCATCCTCCGGCCAACTCACGGTGTCCAACGCACTCACCACGTTGCGTTGAGTCCAACCGTGCACTTCCCGCACCTCACCGCACACCCTAGCCCCGAGTTCGCCTTCACCCGAACTCCGGTGACCGCCTAGGTCGTCGCCGGCGCCAACTCCGGCCACCCCGACCCCAACTGACTCCACCAAGAGCCGCGGCTCGTCCTCAGCTCCACCCCGATGCCCTCCGCGACCCATTTGGTGGCCGGAACGGCCAAAAACACTTCCGCCGCCGCGTCGGGCTCGCCGGCGGCTAAATGCCGGTGCAGCCATTTTGACTTTGACCACGGGTGGGCCCTGGTTGACTCTGTTGAGTCAATGACAGGTGGGGCCCCCTTCTGCTAATTATCCAGATTAGTTTAAACTAAATTCAATTAGTTAATTATCCACTGACACCCTGGACCCACGCGTCAGGTTTGACCTGGACCGGGTCTGTTGACTTGCTGAGGTCAGCATGACCTCATCCTGACGTAGTAAACCTTTTCTGAAATTAAAATAAATCTAAAATGATTTATAAATTCCAGAAATTGTTGCAAACTTCAAAAATTCATATAAATTCAACCGTAGCTCCAAATCAAACAAATTATATATGAAAAATGATCAGAAAAATCCAATCTATCCATCTGTACTAGTTTCATGCATGTTTAAACAAACTAACTTGAGGTTTAGTGCAGAACAAGATAAAACACTTTAAAGGGCCATTTATGAGTTTGAAATTTGAATCTTTGGTTCAAATTGATTCAAACCCATCTGGTTTTAGTTGCATTAGCCCAACACACTCATATTGCCATGTTTCATGCATGCATCATATTGTCGCACATTGTTTGGTGATGGTTGTGTATCGGTGTTCTTTGCGGCAGGTTCTGCCTCCGAGGAGTACCGTGATTACCCTAGCGAAGAACCGTATCCGTGCATCGAT
>NW_021315921.1:0-1621 GCF_002162155.2 Triticum dicoccoides | reverse complement strand
CCCTCTTTTGCCGATGATGCTCATCCTTGCTATGGAACCCTTGTAACGCAACTTGCACAAAGGCACTGATGAAGGGATTCTATCTCAGATTGCGCAGCGTTTTGCTACTATCCTGTATGCATATGATTGTATCAACGAATGATAGGCTAAAGAAAGACGACATGCCTCCAGGATCGAAGGCACCATCCTTCAGGTACACGTCTCGTCTAGGATAGACGGCTTCCCAGAGTACACTAGCCTCGGGCACCACTCCATCATGATCGATCACACAGTGAACTTTTCGCGGTTGAATCGTGGATACTACATTATCATATGGGCAACAATTTCCTTGGCCACACCAGAGTATTCTGCCAATTCTTTGTTCTTGACTTTACTTTACATATATGTTCATGTCTTTGTCCGTGTGGGGCTACAATTAGGCACTGACTAGGCTAGTATATATGTTCTCGTCCCCGAATCCCCAATTCCCTCTTAATTAGCGACTCTCATATTCCTACCCAAGCAACATCCACTAGTAGAAAAGGGGGCAATGGTCCAGGCCTGGTCAGCCCATTAGTCCCGGTTCAATCCAGAACCGGAACCAATGGTAGCATTGGACCCAGTTCGTGAGCCCCAGGGGCCGGCCGGGCCACGTGGGCCATTGGTCCCGGTTCGGCTGGACCTATTGGTTCCGGTTAGTGGGACGAACCGGGACCAATGCGCCTCGCTCCTGGCCCACAACCATTGGTCCCGGTTGGTGTAGTGAACCGGGACCAAAGGCTGCCCTTTAGTCCCAGTTCGTGGAACGAACCGGGACCAATTAGTTGCCTATATCTACCCCTCGTCCGCGAGCAGAGCACTCCCAGTGCTCTGTTTTTCGTGGCCGGCAAGGGGAGAGCTTTGTGGTGCCGTAGCTCACCTCCTATGCACATAGGGTGTTCGATGGAATGCCCGAGCCACACTACTTAAGCTTTCTCCTCTCCAAGCTCGACCTCCAAGCTCCATTTTCCTCAATATTTGTCTAGGTTTAGCGGTCCGTCACGTCCCGTCCCCGTCTTCACCGCCATCGATCGCCCGCGCCGACCTCGTCGCCGGCACCACCGTGGTGAGCCTCTTGTTCTTATCTTCTTTCTGAAAGGAAAAAAATCTTACTTCTATATTTATATAGATACTTGTATAATTTTCTTACTTTTATTATTGCATCTTATATAGTGCGATGGTTTTGGTATCCGCCCCCGTCGGCTCTCGTCCTGTCTATGATTCAGATGTGGTATATATTATCTTTTCATAGCTATTGGTTCATTTATTGTTTATGACAATTATGCCGACCAACGTGACATAGATTTTATTTATCTAGGAGGTTGTTGAACCGGAAATTCCAACCGACCCTATTGTCGAGAGGTTAAATTTAGTTGAAGAAGAAAACAATTTGTTGAAGGAAAAAATTAGAAAAATTGAGGAGGAGAAGATGATATTGGAGTTGCATGTTGCGGATGTCGTCGATGATCACAAGATCAAGATGGATGCAATGCGCTTGAAGATTAGAAAGATTAGAAAATATGCCATTCATACCGAGGCTTGGTATCATTATGCCGTTGGATCAGTTGTTACATTGGTTGTGATTATGATCGCATTTGTTTTC
>NW_021315920.1:0-1057 GCF_002162155.2 Triticum dicoccoides | reverse complement strand
TTTTGTTTAGATTAAAAGTTCGCCATAGCTGCAACTTCGCGTACTTCGTTTGTGTTCAACGACCAGACAAAGGCGTCACAGAACCCCACCTTGATCAATAAAGCTTTCATCTTATATTCGCAATATCCAGATTGCAATCTTAGTTTCTTGCTTGTTCTTCGTTTGCTCGCAGGAAACAGACCCTCGTGGTCAGGTTGATCGTGCTCCGGCGTGGTCAATAACCTCTCGGAGTTGGTTTAGCGATTGCTAAGGCGCGACGTCCTCGCACGTTCGTAGTCGGATCGTCAAAGTCGACTTCCACCAAAGCGATATCCATCATCTCATCGAAAGACGGGACACCTTTGCCTCTATCAAGTGGTATCAGATTTCCAGGTTGCTCGGTGAGATTTTACAGTTTTTCGTAGTTTAGATCGAGTCTGTTCTTCATACCTATAGTCCACGAAAAAGCCACAAAAAAAATCAGGGTTAGTTCATCATATCCGAACCAATCTGAGCCTTTGCATAATCTTTTTAGGGTTTTGCTTTGTTGAATTTGCGGTTGCATCGTCGTGTCTAGTTGCTGGTCTTAGAGTCTAGTCTTTTAGAGTTTCGAGTTCTGGTCATAAGTTGTCACGCCGCCGCCGCACCATCATCAACGCCCCTGCCATCTACCACCACCGCTTATCCGCCACCGCTCTGAATCCGTATCCATATACCACCACCAATCCGTGTCCATATACCACCACCGATCCATATCCATATACTACCACCGCTACCACCACCGCTGCCATATACCACCACCATATATCCACCACCAATCCGAGTTCCTTGCTTATTAGGGTTGTTTTCGAGATCCATCTAGTTTCCGATTCGTGTTTCCTTGCCGGAGTAGGTTTCGGAAAAAAAAAATTCGAAAACGCATTTTTCGAAAAATTTTCTGGCTATCCTATTTTTAGGTGTTTCTGAGTGTTTTGAGACAGGTGCCATTATAGGAAGTTTTTTTTGACCCGTTTCCAGTTTTTGGGTCCGGGCAGTCAAAAAAAAAAATTGGTTGAAAAAATTTCGTGCCCATCCTGTC
>NW_021315919.1:0-980 GCF_002162155.2 Triticum dicoccoides | reverse complement strand
TCAGCCTGACCACGAAGGTCTATTCCTGCAAGCAATCGAAGAACGAGCAAGAATATGATAAAGCAATCTGAATATTGCAAATATATATGAGGTATTGATAATGGTGGGGATCCGGAAGCGGTCTTGGTCTGGTCGTTGGACACAAACGAAGTACACGAAGTTGCAATGGCTAACTTTTAACTAAACAAATCCCAAGGAAAAGCTACTAGATGGATCTACTTATATAGGAGCAAGGGGTGGCGGCCAAGGAGGTGGGAGGACGTCCCAAGGCAGCCTAAAACTAAATCTAGGTCGTACAAGGCCAATGGACCCAAGTGGAGGTGATGTAACACCTTTGGACTTGTAGTTTGACTCGGATTCTGCTGCAGCATCAGATTGTTTCGTCCACAACTCAACGCTCCGGACGAATTTGAAGGTGATTCCAATTGGGTTGGAAAGTGCACGAAATCTAGTTTCCAACAAAAAAAATCACCCAATTCGGAGTCCGTATGAAAAACTTGTGTGCGTTTTGAGTCAAGTGTGTCTGTGCAGTCCGAAACTGAATCCAGAACGTGAGAGACTTGGACTCTATCTTCTCTTGGGCCAAAAGTGACGTGAGAGAACTTTTTGAACAGCAAATAAACATCTCTTTCTTCCTTATCTTCATATGTGGATTGTACAAATGTTCCATACACCTGCAATTAGACAAAACACAAAAATGTGTGAAGTATTTTTGTTCTGGATAACATAAATAGATTATTGAATAGTTTGCACTAGAAATCACCTGACAAATATGCATATATGCAATATTTTTGGTCATATCCAAGGTAGTCATGTCCTCATCATCCTCCCCTTCTTGAAAATAAAGCCGTCCTCGGCGTTGCTTAATCTGAAATGTGGCTAACAAAAGAGACAAGGTGTACATGTTGTATATGTATATGTCATCCATTTTTACTTCCCTTGATTTTTGCATATATGACACATGAATAGATGAGTAACTT
>NW_021315918.1:0-1061 GCF_002162155.2 Triticum dicoccoides | reverse complement strand
AACTGGGCAGCAGCAGCGTCGGTCTCGTAGTCTACCGGAGAGAAGAGGGGGAAGAAACAATGAATACCAAGTAAACAGATGCATCTCGATGCATGACATGTCAAGAAGCGATGCTAGGCGTGCCCTAACGTGGTATAAGGTGGTACTGGTCAAGGGGGAATCATCCGGGAAAGTATTCCCGGTGTTTCGTGTTTTCGGGCAGAGGAGCCGGAGGGGGAAAGTTGCGGGTTCGATAGGTTAGGGGGGTGTGGTGGACGAACGAACTGCGTATCCGGAATCGTCACGTCGTTCTGAGCAACTTTCATGTTGAAAATATTTTAATCCGAGTTACGGATTAAAAGATATGATTTTTAAAAGATTTTAATAATTTTGGAATTTAATTATTTATTTAATTAATTCGAAAAAAAAAGTATTTATGACGTCAGCATGATGTCATGCTGACGTCAGCAGTCAGCAGGGGTTGACTGAGTCAACCCTGACATGTGGGTCCAGTGGGACCCACCTGTCATTCTCTAATTAAATTAATTAGGGTTTAGGTTAATCTAATTACAGTTTAATTAAACTTAACTAGTTAATTAATTTAATTAAACCAGATTAATTAACTTACTTAATTAATTAATTAATTAATAATTTTATTAAATCATTTTAATTTAATTATTTATATTTATTGCTTTATTTATTTTATTTATTTATTTATTTATTTTATTATTATTTTCTTTATTTTTTTTTATTTTTTTATTTTTATTTATTATTTATTATTTATTTTATTTTTTTTGCGTTCTGGGGGTGGGGCCCCCTAGTCAGTGGCTCATCCGAGCCACCAGGGGCTAGTGGGCGCGGCCAAACGGGGCTGCAACCGGGCGGAGCCCCGGGGCGTTTGGGCGCGAGCGCCGGCGTCCAGGGGCCGCGACGGCGACCGAAGCGGGGCTGGGACGGCGAGCGGCCGTGGCGCGAGGCGAGGCGGGGCGATGGCGCGGTCGGTGGTGCCCGTGCACGTGGCCGAGGCGACCAGGGGGGAAAGGGCGCGGCGGCCGCGGCAGGGGAGCCGCACGGGGGAGCGG
>NW_021315917.1:0-1066 GCF_002162155.2 Triticum dicoccoides | reverse complement strand
AACTGGGCAGCAGCAGCGTCGGTCTCGTAGTCTACCGGAGAGAAGAGGGGGAAGAAACAATGAATACCAAGTAAACAGATGCATCTCGATGCATGACATGTCAAGAAGCGATGCTAGGCGTGCCCTAACGTGGTATAAGGTGGTACTGGTCAAGGGGGAATCATCCGGGAAAGTATTCCCGGTGTTTCGTGTTTTCGGGCAGAGGAGCCGGAGGGGGAAAGTTGCGGGTTCGATAGGTTAGGGGGGTGTGGTGGACGAACGAACTGCGTATCCGGAATCGTCACGTCGTTCTGAGCAACTTTCATGTTGAAAATATTTTAATCCGAGTTACGGATTAAAAGATATGATTTTTAAAAGATTTTAATAATTTTGGAATTTAATTATTTATTTAATTAATTCGAAAAAAAAAGTATTTATGACGTCAGCATGATGTCATGCTGACGTCAGCAGTCAGCAGGGGTTGACTGAGTCAACCCTGACATGTGGGTCCAGTGGGACCCACCTGTCATTCTCTAATTAAATTAATTAGGGTTTAGGTTAATCTAATTACAGTTTAATTAAACTTAACTAGTTAATTAATTTAATTAAACCAGATTAATTAACTTAATTAATTAATTAATTAATTAATTAATAATTTTATTAAATCATTTTAATTTAATTATTTATATTTATTGCTTTATTTATTTTTTTATTTATTTATTTATTTTATTATTATTATTTTTTTTATTTTTTTTATTTTTTTATTTTTATTTATTATTTATTATTTATTTTATTTTTTTTGCGTTCTGGGGGTGGGGCCCCCTAGTCAGTGGCTCATCCGAGCCACCAGGGGCTAGTGGGCGCGGCCAAACGGGGCTGCAACCGGGCGGAGCCCCGGGGCGTTTGGGCGCGAGCGCCGGCGTCCAGGGGCCGCGACGGCGACCGAAGCGGGGCTGGGACGGCGAGCGGCCGTGGCGCGAGGCGAGGCGGGGCGATGGCGCGGTCGGTGGTGCCCGTGCACGTGGCCGAGGCGACCAGGGGGGAAAGGGCGCGGCGGCCGCGGCAGGGGAGCCGCACGGGGGAGCGG
>NW_021315916.1:0-959 GCF_002162155.2 Triticum dicoccoides | reverse complement strand
TCACGCAGAGCAGCACAGCGGGGTCGGGGGAGACCTGGTGACGGCGAATCGACGGCGGCGGACGGCGGAGCCCGAGGAGGAAGACGATGGCGATGGCGGCGATGGAGGCCGTCCGGAGGTGCGTGGCTCGACGAGGAGGTAGCCGGCGACGTGGCGGAGCTCGTGGACTGCTCAGATGCTCTCGAGGGGCGCGGTGGCTACGACTACGGCGAGCGGTGGCGACGGGCGCGTTCGGGCGGTCGGGAGAGAGAGAACCAGGGGAGGGGGAGGAATGAGAGAGTGGGAGAGAGGTGCGGGGCGTCGCGTGGCGTCGTCCGGTCCATCCAGCGCGACGAGGGGAGGACAGGCAGGCAGGGAGGGAGGTGGCGTGGCGCGGTGGCGCGCGCGCGCGCCGGGCACGCTCCCCTCCCTTTGTCGAGGACGAAGGCGACAGAGGAGGGGGCGGGCTGGGCCGCCTGCTGGCTGGGCCGGCCTGCTGCTGGGCTGCACAGGGGGGAGCCCCAGGTAAGCTTCTCCTTCTTTTATTTTTTTGTTTTCTAATTTTCTGACATTAGTTTTGATTTAATAAAATATTAAATCATTTTATTACCTTATGCCCATTTTTGCAGGAGCTAGATATATTATTCCAGAGCTCCCCAACAGGTGGCATAATTTTTGGACATATATTAATATATATAACTAATATATCTCCAATGCAAATATTTATGCATTAATTCCAAATGCCCAAAATAAATACCTATGAGCTCTTAAAAATATTGGTTTGATTTTTATCTCTGTCCAATATTTTCAGAGAGCAACATGAGCATTTTCTTGGACCCTTTTGGAGAAATTTTTATTTGGGTCGTTTTCAAAAATGATTCTGAGGGTTCCACCAATCCTCATTTCAAATTTAAATGAAATTTAAATATGATGCACAAATGACTAGCTAGTCTAGGTCATACCAGACTAGGGATGTGACA
>NW_021315915.1:0-1385 GCF_002162155.2 Triticum dicoccoides | reverse complement strand
TTTTATTGTATGAGATGATCATGTTTTGTAACCAAGTTATCGGCAACTGGCAGGAGCCATATGGTTGTCGCTTTATTGTATGCAATGCAATCGCGATGTAATGCTTTACTTTATTACTAAACGGTAGTGATAGTCGTGGAAGCATAAGATTGGCGAGACGACAACGATGCTACGATGGAGATCAAGGTGTCGCGCCGGTGACGATGGTGATCATGACGGTGCTTCGGAGATGGAGATCACAAGCACAAGATAATAATGGCCATATCATATCACTTATATTGATTGCATGTGATGTTTATCTTTTTATGCATCTTATCTTGCTTTGATTGACGGTAGCATTATAAGATGATCTCTCACTAAATTATCAAGAAGTGTTCTCCCTGAGTATGCACCGTTGCAAAAGTTCTTCGTGCTGAGACACCACGTGATGATCGGGTGTGATAGGCTCTACGTTCAAATACAACGGGTGCAAAACAGTTGCGCACGCAAAATACTCAGGTTAAACTTGACGAGCCTAGCATATGCAGATATGGCCTCGGAACACGGAGACCGAAAGGTCGAGCGTGAATCATATAGTAGATATGATCAACATAATGATGTTCACCGATGAAACTACTCCATCTCACGTGATGATCGGACATGGTTTAGTTGATTTGGATCACGTGATCACTTAGAGGATTAGAGGGATGTCTATCTAAGTGGGAGTTCTTTAATAATATGATTAATTGAACTTAAAATTTATCATGAACTTAGTCCCTGATAGTATCTTGCTTGTTTATGTTGATTGTAGATAGATGGCTCGTGCTGTTGTTCCGTTAAATTTTAATGCGTTCCTTGAGAAAGCAAAGTTGAAAGATGATGGTAGCAATTACACGGACTGGGTCCGTAACTTGAGGATTATCCTCATTGCTGCACAGAACAATTACGTCCTGGAAGCACCGCTGGGTGCCAGGCCTGCTGCTGGAGCAACGCCAGATGTTATGAACGTCTGGCAGAGCAAAGCTGATGACTACTCGATAGTTCAGTGTGCCATGCTTTACGGCTTAGAATCGGGACTTCAACGACGTTTTGAACGTCATGGAGCATATGAGATGTTCCAGGAGTTGAAGTTAATATTTCAAGCAAATGCCTGGATTGAGAGATATGAAGTCTCCAATAAGTTCTATAGCTGCAAGATGGAAGAGAACAGTTCTGTCAGTGAGCATATACTCAAAATGTCTGGGTATAATAATCACTTGATTCAATTGGGAGTTAATCTTCCAGATGATTGCGTCATTGACAGAATTCTCCAATCACTGCCACCAAGCTACAAGAGCTTCGTGATGAACTATAATATGCAAGGGATGAACAAGACTATTCCCGAGCTCTTCGCAATGCTAAAAGCT
>NW_021315914.1:0-1905 GCF_002162155.2 Triticum dicoccoides | reverse complement strand
TTCCACCTGGAGGGATTTCGTTGAGGCTTTTCGCGAGCATCACATCCCTGAAGCCCTCATTGATCGCAAGAGAGAAGAGTTCTGTAGTTTCACCCAGGGTAAGATGGCTGTTGATGCCTATAGTAGAGAGTTTGAGAACCTCGCCCGTTATGCCACAGAAGAGGTGTCCACGGACGCCAAGAAGCAGGCTAGGTTCCGGAAGGGTCTCAACCCCAAGTTGCGTCGTGATCTCCACCTGCATCATTGTGATACCTTCCAAGCCCTTGTGAACAAGGCCATTAATGCAGAGACAGCTCAACTCACTTACGAGGAGTCTCGTAAGCACACTCGTGCTTTGGGATCTTCCTCCGGTTCTAGCTCTCAGAAGCGCCGGATTTGGGTTCCAAACTCCGCTCTTCCACCCAAATATGTATCGAGGCCATCTTATGTGGCACCTCATCCAGTTCAGCAGTATGCTCCACCCAGGCCTATTGGTGGACCACCTTCCAATGCAGGTCCACATCCTACCTCCAAGATTTGCTACAAGTGCGGAGAGCCAGGCCACACTGCCCGTATTTGCAGTCAGACCAGAGTTGCTCCACCCCAGCCCGAGAAGTTTATTGGCCGTGGTAAGCCATCACGTAAGATGATCAGTGCCAAGTCAGCTCCCACTGAACGTGGGTGTGTGCATCACGTCTCAGCTAAAGCCGCTCATGATGATCCAGATGTCGTTCTTGGTACACTCCTTGTCAACTGTCATCCGGCATCGGTTTTGTTCGATACTGGAGCGTCTCATTCCTTCATTTCTGAAAGCTATGCCCGCTTGCACGACATGTCATTTTGTGATATGCCCTCTCCACTACTTATTCAAACTCCTGGATCCAAATGGCAAACTTCTAGGATAAGTTATGACAATGAAATCCTTGTGGACAGACTTGCATTCGTTGCTTCCTTGATATCTCTCAAGTCTTCGGATATTAACATCATCTTGGGTATGGACTGGATGACAGCTCATCATGCCAAGATTGATTGTTTCACCAGGTCTGTTCAGCTCACACACCCATTTGGCAAGATAGCCATTGTCTCCACTAGAGTTGCAAGGCGTCAGCTCTATTCCCTTAATGCCAGTCCTCTTCCAGACCTTGAGGATATCCCGGTAGTCCGTGACTTTCCGGATGTCTTTCCAGAGGAACTGCCAGGTGTTCCGCCTGACAGAGATGTAGAGTTCGTCATAGATCTTATCCCAGGAACAGCTCCAATCTCCCGGAGACCCTACAAGATGGCACCCTTAGAACTAGCGGAGCTTAAGAAACAACTTGATGAGTCCTTGCAGAAGGGTTTCATCCGTCCTAGTTCTTCTCCTTGGGCTTGCCCCGTCCTCTTTGTCAAGAAGAAAGACGGTACGGACCGGATGGTCGTTGATTATCGTCCCGTTAATTTGGTCACGATAAAGAACAAGTATCCGCTCCCCAGGATCAACGACCTGTATGATCAGCTCGCTGGATCCTCAGTCTTTTCCAAGATGGATTTAAGGTTAGGCTACCATCAAATCAAGATCAGAAACGGGGACATTCCCAAGACAGCTTTTGTCACTCGTTATGGTCAGTATGAGTACACCGTCATGTCCTTCGGCCTAACCAACGCCCCAGCCACATTCTCCCGCCTGATGAACTCGATCTTCATGGAGTACTTAGATAAGTTCGTCGTGGTTTACCTCGATGACATTCTTATTTACTCGAAGAACGAGGAAGAGCATGCCGAACATCTTAGACTTGTGTTAGAAAAACTCAGAGAGCACCGCCTTTATGCCAAGTTCTCCAAGTGTGAATTTTGGTTGCCAGAAGTGACCTACCTAGGCCACGTAATCTCTGGTAAGGGCATTGCTGTCAATCCCGAGAGAGTTCAGGCTGTTCTCGATTGGACTCC
>NW_021315913.1:0-1127 GCF_002162155.2 Triticum dicoccoides | reverse complement strand
TGAAAGACGATGGCAGCAACTATACGGACTGGGTCCGGAACCTGAGGATCATCCTCATAGCTGCCAAGAAAGATTATGTCCTACAAGCACCGCTTGGTGACGCACCCGTTCTCCCTGCAGAACAAGACGTTATGAACGCTTGGCAGGCACGTTTCGATGACTACTCCCTCGTTCAGTGCGGCATGCTTTACAGCCTAGAGCCGGGGCTCCAAAAGCGTTTTGAGAGACATGGAGCATATGAGATGTTCGAAGAGCTGAAAATGGTTTTCCAAGCTCATGCCCGGGTCGAGAGATATGAAGTCTCCGACAAATTCTTCAGCTGTAAGATGGAGGAAAACAGTTCTGTCAGTGAGCACATACTCACTATGTCTGGGTTGCATAACCGCTTGACTCAGCTGGGAGTTAATCTCCCGGATGATGCGGTCATTGACAGAATCCTCCAGTCGCTTCCACCAAGCTGCAAGAGCTTTGTGATGAACTTCAATATGCAGGGGATGGAAAAGACCATTCCCGAAGTATTTGCTATGCTGAAATCAGCGGAGGTAGAAGTCAGGAAGGAACATCAAGTGTTGATGATCAATAAAACCACTAAGTTCAAGAAAGGCAAGGGTAAAAAGAGCTTCAAGAAGGACGGCAAGGAGGTTGCCGCGCCCGGCAAGCAAGCTGCCGGGAAGAAGCCAAAGAATGGACCTAAGCCCGAGACTGAGTGCTTTTATTGCAAGGGAAGCGGTCACTGGAAGCGGAACTGCCCTAAGTACTTAGCGGATAAGAAGGCCGGCAAAACCAAAGGTATATGTGATATACATGTAATTGATGTGTACCTTACTAGTGCCCGTAGTGGCTCCTGGGTATTTGATACCGGTGCAGTTGCTCACATTTGTAACTCAAAGCAGGGGCTGCGGAATAAGCGGAAACTGGCAAAGGACGAGGTGACGATGCGCGTCGGGAATGGTTCCAAGGTCAATGTGATCGCCGTCGGCACGCTACCTCTGCATCTCCCTTCGGGATTAGTTTTAAACCTTAATAATTGTTATTTAGTGCCAGCTTTGAGCATGAACATTGTATCGGGATCTCGTTTAATTCGAGATGGCTACTCTTTTAAATCTGAGAATAATGGTTGTTCCATT
>NW_021315912.1:0-799 GCF_002162155.2 Triticum dicoccoides | reverse complement strand
AGGCAACATGCATATGTAGGAGAAATTGTATATAGCTATACATGTGTGTATGTGTGAATTAATTAATATGGTGGTTTGTGAGACATTGATGATATATATATATGCATGATTGGTTCTACTAGAAATTCTATTTATATATATATATATATATATATATATATATATATATATATATATATATATATATATATATTATATATATGCATAACGTGTACAATGTGTAGTATCGTAAAATACCAGCAAATGAAAAAGAATTAAAATGGAAACACAAAATTAAATGAAAAAGAAATCATAAAACTAAAAAACTCCAAACCTTATAGTACCTGTTAGTCTTACCAACCGGTACTAAAGGGCTCCAGGCCCCCGGAGCTGGCTCGTGCCACGTGGTTGCCCTTTAGCACCGGTTCGTGCTGAACCGGTACTAAAGGGGGGGCCTTTAGTGACCACACTTTAGTGACGGTTATGTAACCGGCACTAAAGGGCCTTACGAACCGGTGCTATTGCCCGGTTCTGCACTAGTGAAAAGAAAAACTGACGAACAGATTAACGAGCGAACGTTCGTTAACTGAAACTAAACGACGAATTTGTCCGTTAAAACAAACGAACGAGCAAATGCTCGCTAAATGAATAAATCGATAGAATAAACGATCTAATCTAGAAAAAACGAGAAAAACTAGGGTTTCTAAAAAAACCGGATCGGGTTTTCAAAACAAAACCGGACCACGGCGGCGGCGGCGGCTATACCTCTGGCGGGGCGAGGGGAGGCGGCGTGGGGCTCCGGCGGCGGCGGCTGGCAGCG
>NW_021315911.1:0-997 GCF_002162155.2 Triticum dicoccoides | reverse complement strand
TCAGTTTGGTAGGAAGGTACCAAAGTAATCCCGGCAAGGAACACTGGACAGCGGTCAAGAATATCCTGAAGTACCTGAAAAGGACTAAGGAAATGTTTCTCGTTTATGGAGGTGACGAAGAGCTCGTCGTAAAGGGTTACGTCGACGCTAGCTTCGACACAGATCTGGATGACTCTAAGTCACAAACCGGATACGTGTATATTTTGAATGGTGGGGCAGTAAGCTGGTGCAGTTGCAAGCAAAGCGTCGTGGCGGGATCTACATGTGAAGCGGAGTACATGGCAGCCTCGGAGGCAGCGCATGAAGCAATATGGGTGAAGGAGTTCATCACCGACCTAGGAGTCATACCCAATGCGTCGGGGCCGATCAAGCTCTTCTGTGACAACACTAGAGCTATTGCACTTGCCAAGGAGCCCAGGTTTCACAAGAAGACAAGGCACATCAAGCGTCGCTTCAACTCCATTCGTGAAAATGTTCAAGATGGAGACATAGAGATTTATAAAGTACATACGGACCTGAATATAGCAGATCCGTTGACTAAACCTCTCCCTAGAGCAAAACATGATCAACACCAGAATTCCATGGGTGCTCGATTCATCACAATGTAACTAGATTATTGACTCTAGTGCAAGTGGGAGACTGTTGGAAATATGCCCTAGAGGCAATAATAAAAGCATTATTATTATATTTCCTTGTTCATGATAATTGTCTTTATTCATGCTATAATTGTGTTATCCGGAAATCGTAATACATGTGTGAATAACAGACACCAACATGTCCCTAGTGAGCCTCTAGTTGACTAGCTCGTTGATCAACAGATAGTCATGGTTTCCTGACTATGGACACTGGATGTCATTGATAACGAGATCACATCATTGGGAGAATGATGTGATGGACAAGACCCAATCCTAAACATAGCACAAGATCGTATAGTTCGTTTGCTAGAGTTTTCCAATGTCAAAGTATCTTTTCCTTAGACCATGAGATCGTGTAACTC
>NW_021315910.1:0-2077 GCF_002162155.2 Triticum dicoccoides | reverse complement strand
CTAGGTAGCACGATCAGTCTTAGAAGGATGATTCGAAAACCAACATACTAAGAATGAAATTATTATCCTTTAACT
Organism: Triticum dicoccoides; assembly: GCF_002162155.2. Taxonomy (NCBI): domain Eukaryota; kingdom Viridiplantae; phylum Streptophyta; class Magnoliopsida; order Poales; family Poaceae; genus Triticum; species Triticum dicoccoides. The sequence continues at coordinate 2,002 of NW_021315910.1, read as the reverse complement.
ACCAAGCAACAGAGTTGCTAGCAGTATTGATTTCACACATCACAATTCATTTGTCGGTATTCCGGTTGCATCAACACGAGGGCCGAGGAATGAACAGTGATGGCAAGAAGTATCACTGTACCAAGAGTTCATGGGATGGTGTGCAATTCCTATAACAATCTCGATATAAAATATGTAATACTCCAAGGTAGAGCAGAACCAAAAGCTGGATTGGCATTTGATCTGCGGAATACAACTACTTTGACCCAATCCTAGATATGGACGAGGTACTGGAGTTTGTTTCTCCAAGTCATTCGGGACAGAATGGCTTGACGGACCACAAGAGTAATAGGCATCGATAAACGAACACACGCATACTCTTGACTATCAATTGATAGACGAGGGTCAGAATGCAACTAAAGAGAACAACTCAAAGGAACATATAACTTTCTGAGTTGTGGATGCATAGATTAGTATGTCGAACCAAGTTCAACATATTTCTTCCGGATAACCCATGCAGAAAGGTAGAACTGGCAGAGTCACGATTTATGAATGGAGAACTCCTCAAGAGTACTCTAATTGTGATTTTTTTTGATCCAATAAACATCTGCCATAAGTAGTTCATGGTATTTGGAAGAAGAAGATACCACGGACTCCAAGGACTATCGCAAAGGTTGCTAATATCCTAAAGGCACTAGCAATTACTATCAACATGAAGTAGGTAGAGTGAATCTCGGGTTCAGAACCCAGGAGTAGAATACCTACTACTAAGTGGCATCACGGGATGCTTTCGAGAATGATGGCCAGAATCATCACACTGGGAACACAAAACGTTGCTAGGTTACTACGTGACTCCCTAAATACCTAGGGTCATAATAGTAACTCCAACATAAATGTCAAGGCAATAATTACCTCAACACACCGATTAGTGTGGTTAATCTGGCCCATGGGAACATCGGAAACAGAAGGAAGGGATTTGCAAATGCATCGGACTATTTAGAAACCTGGGATGACTCGGACAGCATAACGGCTATAATTGCTCAAAAAGATTTGAGACAATCACAAAAATGGTGGCATAACCACTCAGAAGCACAATATCAAGGTTCCGAGATCAACAATTAACATACGGAAGTAGTAGGAACTGAACTGAGACTTAAATCCAACAATCTTATAAGTCTACGGATTAGCAATACGTGATCCTGACAGAAAGAAGGGAAAGCCTAGTTCTTAATCCCCGTAGAAGAGAAGATGATGACTCAGATCAGAAGGGCATGAGGTAAAGGAGTAAAAAGAGCCTTACGTTCCATCCCACAATCAATTCCCTTACATAACTAAAGAATTTCTAGACTCAACTTCGACCAGTTTGGCTTGGTAATCCTACAGGCAGCCTGGCTCTGATACCAATGCTGTCAGGACCCCGACTCAATGCCACATCGATCTAGCATGTAACACCTCATATCACTTTGCGGCCTCACGCACGGTATTCCCACGGGTGTCGCCTTACCTTTGCCCGGGACCGTTTGCGCCTTTGGGCACACGTATATGACAGTGTCGCTAGCATCCATATGATAAGGAGCCCGGGCTGACATGGCTAGTCGTAAACCCAAAGCGGCACAGACTTACAGGGACAGGCATCCATGACCCAGCATCGAACGTGTCGGTCATCAGCGAGTGAATCCAGGTTGTAGCACTGGGCTAGCAGGACTCCGGTGAACCGGGCTGTAGCGGGCTAACAGGACTCCGGTATTCACCGCGTGACATTTCCCCGAAGGGACAGACACAGGAACGAAGAAGGACACATGCCGGCCAGCCTAAGTGTTCCGGAGCAGTAGCAAGCTACCATGGCTCGGTGGAAACACTAGGAGACATTTCCCCGTAAGAGAGGCTACTAAAGATAAACAACTAGATGGTCAGATCCCACACATACCAAGCATTTCAATAACATACACACAATATGCTCGATATGTGCAAATACAACATGGCATCACAACATGACTCTACAACTCAAGTATTTTAATCAATA
>NW_021315909.1:0-1404 GCF_002162155.2 Triticum dicoccoides | reverse complement strand
AACCCCAAGGCGCGCTTACCTGTCGGTCATCAATACTCATAGTTTTGGCTGATTCTGGCCCGTATCATGGACTATTACTCACTTTTTTAGGCCCCCGGAGTGATTTCCACGATTAACGAACCACGGGGTGCATTTACGTGTCGGTCATCAACACTCACAGTTTTGGCCGATTCTGGCCCGTTTCGTGGAGTATTATGCACTGTTTTGGGGTATCGAAGTGATTTCAACAATTAACTAACCGCGGGGTGCGTTTACGTTTCGGTCATCAACACTTACATTTTTGTCCGATTCTTGCCTTTTTTGTATACTATTACTCACTGTTTTGGGGTCCCGGAGTGATTTCCTCGATTAACGAACCCCGGCGTGCGTTTACGTGTCGGTCATCAACACTCATAGTTTTGGCCGATTCTGGCCCGTTTCGTGGACTATTGCTCACTTTTTGGGGCCCCAGAGTGATTTCCGCGATTAAGGAACCCTTGGGTGCGCTTACGGGTTGGTTATCAACACTCGCGGTTTTTGTCGATTCTGACCCGTTTCGTGGACTGTTACTCACCGTTTTGGGGCCCCAAAGCGATTTCCATGGTTGTTGAACCCCAAGGTGCGCTTAAGTGTAAGTCATCAACAATCGCAGTTTGGCCCGATTCTGGCCCGTTTCTTGGACTATTACTTAGTTATGGGGTCTTGGCGTGATTTCCATCATTGACGAACACCGGGGTGCATTTATGTGTCGCTCATCAACACTCGCACTTTTGGCCGATTCTGGCCCGTTTCGTGGAGTATTATGCACTGTTTTGGGGTATCAAAGTGATTTCAACAATTAACTAACCGCAGGGTGCGTTTACGTTTCGGTCATCAACACTTACATTTTTGTCCGATTCTTGCCTTTTTTGTATACTATTACTCACTGTTTTGGGGTCCCGGAGTGATTTCCTCGATTAACGAACCCCGGCGTGCGTTTACGTGTCGGTCATCAACACTCACAGTTTTGGCCGATTCTGGCCCGTTTCGTGGACTATTGCTCACTTTTTGGGGCCCCGGAGTGATTTCCACGATTAAGGAACCCTTGGGTGCGCTTACGGGTTGGTTATCAACACTCGCGGTTTTTGTCGATTCTGACCCGTTTCGTGGACTGTTACTCACCGTTTTGGGGCCCCAAAGCGATTTCCATGGTTGTTGAACCCCAAGGTGCGCTTAAGTGTAAGTCATCAACATTCGCAGTTTGGGCCGATTCTGGCCCGTTTCTTGGACTATTACTTAGTTATGGGGTCCCGATATGACCCCGGGTTGTGTTTACGTGTCGGTCAGCAACACTCACAATTTTGGCCAATTCTAACGTGTTTTGTGGACTATTACTCACCGTTTTTAGGTCCCGAAGTGATTTCCATAGTTGTTGAACCCCAAGGC
>NW_021315908.1:0-2033 GCF_002162155.2 Triticum dicoccoides | reverse complement strand
GTTAGTCTTAGGGTTAATTAGAGATAAGAGTCGCTTGCTTAGGGGTCAAGTAAGCCTTGCTTGGGAGTCAAGTAAACCTCTCTATATAAAGAGAGGAGATGTATCAATCTAATCAAGCAAGAATTAAGAAGGAAATCCCTTCCATCTTGCCCGGCCGTGGGCAAAAGGCCCCCGGCCGGCCCTCTCGCGCCCTCCTTCTAGCAGCGCCATAACACCTATAGTTGGTAGTATGTGCGTTCCTGATTCTTATCGGTGGTATGATAATACGAAATTACTGTTAATTCAGAGAGACTATGCTGTTACAAACAGGGGAGCAAAGAAGTTATCTATTCAAAGAGATTATGCTGTTACACAGGGTTTTATAGGGAAATGCTTGGTGAAGCTGGGGTTGCCTCGGCTTCAATCAGCAGTGAGGCATGTTTGTTGAACCATGTCCAGATTATGAAGTACTCCCTCCCTACAGAAATATAAGAGTGTTTAGATCACTAAACGCTCTTATATTTCTTTATAGAGGGAGTACTATGGCTATTCCTGTGGCTTTCAGTTAATTATGTCTCTCATTAGGCCTGGTCCCATCCAGGCAAGTTGTTGTGGACTGTCCAGGCTAATTGTTTGCTATATCAGCAGGAGTTTATGGCAATTTGCTGCCATTCTTCACATCTGTGTTTTTCCTATGGCCACTCAAGCTTGGAAAGCAGAGGCTTAAACTCCCTTGACAAATGGTTGCATATTCATACTAATAAGATCAATGAAAGTGGCTGTACTGTATTATGCTTCCAAGAAACAAAAAAAGAGGATATTGACCTCCCTTTTATCAGAAAATTCCATCTTGCGAGGTTTGATTCCTTTGCTTTTTTGCCATCCATTGGAAGGTCTGGTGGTATACTCACAGTTTGGTGTTCTGCACACTTTAAAGAAGATAATGTTTTTCAAAATGAATATGTTGTGTTTGTGGTTCTGCAGTCAGTCAAATGTGGTAGCTGCTGGACCCTTACACACATTTATGCTCCTTGTTAAGATGACATAAAACCCGAGTTTCAGTCTTGGTTAAATGGTGTATCTGTTCCAGAGGCTATTGACGGGCTAATTGTTGGGGATTTTAACTTTCCCAGAAGCTTTTCTAGGACAGAAACACACCAGGTGGATATATAAATGATATGCTACAACTTAGTTTAATGAAGTGAGCTTGGCTTAGTGGACATACCCTTGAAGGGTAAGAATTTCACCTGGAGCAACATGCAATCCAACCCATTGCTAGAAAGATTGGACTGGTTTTTTACATCTCCCTCATGGACACTCTCCTATCCAAATACCCTAGCATATCAACTTGCCATGGCTAATGTGTCATTCCGATCCAAACATCCATGCTTATGAGTAATATTTTCAGACAATCTTGAACAATGCTATGAACAGGGATTGCATTCATCCACCGATCAGGTTCAACTCTTGCCCTGATTTCCCCATGGTGCAGTATGCTGATGACACCTTGATAGTCTTGCCAGCTTACTCAGAACAACTATCACAGCTCAAAAACCTCATTGATCAGTTTGCTCTAGCATATGGGCTGAAGGTTAATTATCAAAAATCAAATCTGATCCCAATAAATGTGAATGAGGAGGATGCCCATGCGTTATCTTTAATTCTTGGCTGCTCAGTTGGAACTTTTCCTTTTACTTACTTAGGGGTACCACTTAGCACCACAAAACCTAGGTTGGAGCTTTTCATATATATTGTTGAGAGAATCCAGAAAAGACCAAGTGTCGGTTTAGAATACCTAAGCTATGATGGCACATTACTCATGGTTAATGTTGTCTTGTCCTCCTTGCCCACTTTTCTTATGAGTTGTCTCCTGTTGTACGTATAAAGGTATCATTACTCAAATGGATAAATACAGAAGACACTGCTTTTGGAGAGAGGAAAAGACTTGGAAAAGAAAAATCCACCTCTAGCTACATGGGATCTAATATGCAGGCCAAAGGAGCAGGGTGTGCTGGGTATTATCAATTTACAACTTCAGAACAATAGCTTACTTT
>NW_021315907.1:0-1013 GCF_002162155.2 Triticum dicoccoides | reverse complement strand
TTGGGGATGCGATGCTTATGTCAAGAAACTTCAACCTGAAAAGCTCGAACCCAAATCGGAAAAATGCGTCTTCATAGGATACCCAAAAGAAACTATTGGGTACACCTTCTACCTCAGATCCGAAGGCAAGATCTTTGTTGCCAAGAATGGGTCCTTTCTGGAGAAAGAGTTTCTCTCGAAAGAAGTAAGTGGGAGGAAAGTAGAGCTTGATGAAGTATTGCCTCTTGAACCGGAAAATGGCGCAACTCAAGAAAATGTTCCTGAGGTGCCAGCACCGACTAGAGAGGAAGTTAATGATAATGATCAAGATACTTCTGATCAAGCTCCTACTGAAATTCGAAGGTCCACAAGGACACGTTCCGCACCAGAGTGGTACGGCAACCCTGTCTTGGAAATCATGCTGTTAGACAACGGTGAACCTTCGAACTATGAAGAAGTGATGGCGGGCCCGGATTCCGACAAATGGCTAGAAGCCATGAAATCCGAGATAGGATCCATGTATGAAAACAAAGTATGGACTTTGACTGACTTGCCCGTTGAGCGGCGATCCATAGAAAATAAATGGATCTTTAAGAAGAAGACAGACGCGGATGGTAATGTGACCATCTATAAAGCTCGGCTTGTCGCTAAGGGTTATCGACAAGTTCAAGGGGTTGACTACGATGAGACTTTCTCACCGGTAGTGAAGCTGAAGTCCGTCCGAATCATGTTAGCAATTGCCGCATTCTATGATTACGAAATATGGCAAATGGACGTCAAAACGGCATTCCTTAATGGTTTCCTTAAGGAAGAATTGTATATGATGCAGCCGGAAGGTTTTGTCGATCCTAAGAATGCTGACAAAGTGTGCAAGCTCCAACGCTCGATTTATGGGCTGGTGCAAGCATCTCGGAGTTGGAACATTCGCTTTGATGAGATGATCAAAGCGTTTGGGTTTACACAGACTTATGGAGAAGCCTGCGTTTACAAGAAAGTGAGTGGGAGCTCTGTAGCATTTCTCATATTATATGTAG
>NW_021315906.1:0-1212 GCF_002162155.2 Triticum dicoccoides | reverse complement strand
GAACAAACCCGCGGTCTCCTCCATCTGTTTTACGACGGACAAATTTTTTGATGTATGACTAATTTTTTTGAAAGATCCAGCATTGCTGGCATTCATTAATAATAGCAGGACGCAACGGAAAACAACAAGATGGTGAAGGTCCTAGGACCAAAGGATCCGAAGATCAAAAAACAAAAAGAAAAACAGCAGCCCAAGTAGCTACAGTACAACACTCCTTACAAACCACACTAGGCAGCGCAGCTCTGACTCCGGCGGTGAAACTACCAAGGAAACTGGGCGGGGGTGGCGTCACGGAGGATCACCGAACGAACCACCTATCACGTGTCATCGTATACCACCAGTCCCCCACCACGGCTTCGACTTCACAGTAAACAGACAGTCGAGGCACTCCTGCGGACACGCCGGAGAAGAAGAGCTGACTACCACGGCCAGGGCCACGCCTCTGGCATTGTACACGGCCGTCATCGTTGCCACAGAAGCCACCATACACGTCCAGTCGTAGGAAGGCACCACAGGAATCGAAGTCTTCAAGACGGCGCCCTAAAGAGGTGAACGACGTTGAAGACGACGCCACCGCCCGACCATGCAGCATGATCTAGGTTTTCACTCGAAGTACTTGATCCGGGAGCTCCGGCTGTGAGATTCCCGACGACGCTTCCAAGGAGGATGGCGACGCCCACGGGCGCTGTCGCCGCCGGCCGGCCAGCACCAGCCAGGCTTTCACCCGGGCAGCCACTCCCACGCAGCAGGCCGAAGTCGACCCTTGCCTCCACTGGACCGCGCATCCCACACACAGCAAGCGCGCCATCGCTGTGCAGGGTCACCATCAAGCCTCCCCCAACGACGGGCCTACAGAGACCAGAACTGGTCCTGCACCCGCATCCAAACTGCGACCGGAGCACCTCTGCTCCAGCACTGCCCGCGGTCAAGAGCCGGCCGCGGTCACCACGCGCCAACACGCCCAGATCTGCGCTAACCATAGTCTTCCCGCCCAGCTCCCCCCCTACGCGCCAGATCCGGGCGTCCCGGAGCCCCACGCGCGCCACCGGCGACCAGCAGGCTGCAGATCCATGCGGGGGCGAACACTGCGCCCCGGATCTGGCCGCCGCGCCATGTCGCATCCACCGAAGACCTTGCTCCCCTGCAGATGAGCGCCCCCGCGGGCCGCGTCTAGCCGCGCGTCTCCGCGACCCGCCCGTGCCCGTCGCCTCC
>NW_021315905.1:0-1257 GCF_002162155.2 Triticum dicoccoides | reverse complement strand
CTCAGTATATTGCTAATTGCGACGTCTGTCGTCGTGTAAAAGCAGAGCATCAACGGCCTGCTGGCACCCTTCAACCCTTAGCTATTCCTGAATGGAAATGGGATAAAATTGGTATGGATTTCATTACCGGTTTTCCCAGGACCAAGAGAGGGAATAATGCTATTTTCGTCGTGGTCGATCGTCTTTCCAAAGTAGCTCATTTCTTACCTGTTCGTGAGAGTATAACCGCTAGTCAGCTGGCAGACTTATACATCTCCCGAATAGTGTCCCTTCATGGTGTCCCTTTGGAAATTAACTCGGATCGAGGAAGTCTTTTCACCTCTCGATTTTGGGAAAGTTTCCAAAATGCTATGGGAACCCGTCTCTCCTTTAGCACCGCTTTCCACCCTCAGTCAAGTGGTCAAGTGGAACGCGTCAACCAGATTCTAGAAGACATGCTTCGAGCCTCTGTTATCTCATTCGGAATGGATTGGGAGAAGTGCCTTCCATTTGCCGAATTCGCTTACAACAACAGCTATCAATCTAGCTTGGGTAAAGCCCCTTTTGAAGTTCTCTATGGACGACGATGTCGAACACCCCTTAACTGGTCAGAGACCGGGGAAAGAAAATTCTTTGGCCCGGACATGATTCAGGAAGCAGAAGAACAAGTTCGTATCGTTCGTGAAAAGTTGAAAACAGCCCAATCCCGTCAAAAGAGTCAATATGACCGAAAACATAAGGCTGTGACTTTCGAGGTTGACGAGAAGGTTATCTTCGGGTCACCCCTCTGAAGGGAACCCATCGTTTCGGTATCAAAGGCAAATTGGCTCCTCGTTACATTGGACCTTTTCGCATTCTTGCCAAACGAGGAGAAGTTGCCTACCAGTTGGAACTACCTCCGCACCTCTCCAGAGTTCACGATGTCTTCCACGTTTCTCAACTCAGGCGTTGCTTCTCGGATCCTATCCGTGGAGTGGACCACGAAACGCTTGATCTCCAAGATAATCTTACATATCGAGAGTACCCCATTCGTATCCTCGATCAGGCCGAACGTACCACTCGACGTCATAATATCAAGTTTCTCAAGGTTCAATGGTCGCACCATTCTGAGGATGAAGCAACTTGGGAAAGGGAGGATCGTCTTCGACTTGAATATCCCGACTTCTTCTCGGAGGAACCCAAATCTCGGGACGAGATTCTTTTGAGTGGGGGTGAGTTGTCACACCCTAGCTAGTCATGCATTAGAGTGTTGCATCATGTTTATTCTTTCATCAGAAA
>NW_021315904.1:0-1043 GCF_002162155.2 Triticum dicoccoides | reverse complement strand
CAGGTCATACAATAAATAAAGACAACTCCTATGGCTCCTGCCGGTTGTCATACTCATCGACATGCAAGTCGTGAATCCTATTACAAGAACATGATCAATCTCATACATCACATATCATTCATCACATTCTTCTTGGCCATATCACATCACATAGCATACCCTGCAAAAACAAGTTAGACGTCCTCTAATTGTTGTTGCATGTTTTACGTGGCTGCTATGGGTTTCTAGCAAGAACGTTTCTTACCTACGCAAGACCACAACGTGATATGCCAATTGCTATTTACCCTTCATAAGGACCCTTTTCATCGAATCCGTTCCGACTAAAGTGGGAGAGACTGGCACCAGCTAGCCACCTTATGCACCAAGTGCATGTCAATCGGTGGAACCTGTCTCACGTAAGAGTACGTGTAAGGTCGGTCCGGGCCGCTTCATCCCACAATACCATCGAAACAAGATTGGACTAGTAACGGTAAGCATATTGAACAACATCAACGCCCACAACTACTTTGTGTTCTACTCGTGCAAAGAACCTACGCAATAGACCTAGCTCATGATGCCACTGTTGGGGAACGTAGCAGAAATTCAAAATTTTCCTACGTGTCACCAAGATCTATCTATGGAGAGACCAGCAACGAGTAGAAAGAGAGTGCATCTACATACCCTTGTAGATCTCTAAGCGGAAGCGTTCAAGTGAACGGGGTTGATGGAGTCGTACTCGTCGTGATTCAAATCACCGATGATCAAGTGCCGAACGCACGGCACCTCCGCGTTCAACACACATACAGCCCGGTGACGTCTCCCAAGCCTTGATCCAGCAAGGAGAGAGGGAGAGGTTGAGGAAGACTCCATCCAACAGCAGCACAACGGCGTGGTGGTGGTGGAGGAGCGTGGCAATCCAGCAGGGCTTCGCCAAGCACCATGGGAGAGGAGGAGTAGGAAGAGAGGTAGGGCTGTGCCAGAACTTCGTGTATAGCTCCCATGCGCCTCCCCACTATATATAGGGGTGGAGGGGCTGGTTTCTTGCCCTCCAAGTCCATTGGGGC
>NW_021315903.1:0-1512 GCF_002162155.2 Triticum dicoccoides | reverse complement strand
CAATTGCCTCGTTCGTGGCGCTAAACACCTCCTTAAAAGGACCAACAACTTGGATAAAGAGTGTTTGTACTTCTCCCGAACACCATAGTACTAGTTACATGGGGGCGGAAGTTGATGACTGGCCAACTCTCAAGATTTTTAAACGGCCGCACAGAAGGTAATATTTTAAATTAACAAGCGCTACATAGCGCACATGAACTAGTTTTCATAATACAGGATGACATGAGTACATTCATTCAAATATCACATCCTTCGTACATTCATCCGCCACAAGGCGGGCACCCTTAATGACATTGTCATAGTACTGTTCGGGGTGGCGATGCTCCTTGCCCTTCGGCGGCCCCTCTGTCACCAACTTCTCGGTGTCCATCTTCCCCCAGTGCACCTTCGCACGGGCCAAGGCCCTGCGTGCACCCTCAATGCAGACGGACCGCTTAACGACTTCAAGCCGCGGGCACGCATTCACCATCCGTTTAACAAAGCCGAAGTAGCTGCTGGGCAGGGGCTCCCCAGGACAGCCGGACTATGAAGTCCTTCATGGCCAATTCGGCCGCCTTGTGAAGTTCGACCAATTGCTTTAGCTGGTTGCTCAAGGGCATCGGATGTTCGGCCCCAATATACTGGGACCAAAACAGCTTCTCCGTCGAGCTCCCTTCCTCAGCCCGGTAGAAGTCTGCAGCATCAGAGATGCTGCGCGGCAGATCTGCGAATGCTCCTGGAGAGCTCCGAATTTGGGTAAGTAAAAGGAAAGTCTCCTTCACATGCTTGCTTGCATAATGAAAGCCTTACCCGCAGCTACCTTCTTGGCCGCCTCAATTTCCTGGAGGGCCTTCTGGGCTTCGGCCTTGGCGTCTAGTGCGCTCTGACGGGCCTTCGCAAGCTCCGACTCTTGCGTCTTGGAGTCACGCTCCAAGGACTCGAATTTTTTGACGAAGTCTTGAAGCTCTTGATGGAACTCATCAACTCGCGCCTCTTGTTTCTCGCGCTCGGTGCGCTCCTTGGCCGCTTTGTTTTTGGCCTCGGACAACTCTTTCTTAAGGGCCGCCACTTCGGTCGTGGCCCCTAGTAAAATTTATCATGCTTCTATTAGCATCCACGACTTTTTCCTTTATATAACATTGACACGGGGTATTGCTTACCTTTGTTCTCCTCGAGCTGCCTCTTCACGAGGCCGAGCGCTTCTTCGGCCCGCCCTAGGCTCTGCCTCAGTCCAAAGACCTCCGCAGTGGCGGCAGCGGCGGCCAGTAGCGACGCCTGCTTATTCACATAGACGTAACATGATTAGACTCCTGGGAATAATATTTGATCCTCTGTTAGGCTTTTCTTCCCGAACACCAAAGAGAGCATCAGGGGCTACTGTCTACACTGTGATACTTCCTCATAATTTAAATTACTTACCTCAAAGCCTGTCAGGAGGCTGCCGCAGGCTTCGGTCAATCCGGTTTTGGCGGACTGAACCTTCGCAATCACTGTACTCATAAGAGTACGGTGTCCTTCATCAAGGGAAGCGCT
>NW_021315902.1:0-875 GCF_002162155.2 Triticum dicoccoides | reverse complement strand
AATGGAAGTAGCAACCACCTCCGGCGCCGAGGTATATATATACATTGAGCCTCTGGTGATACAAACTAACTGATTTGAATAAATATGTGTGTACTAACGCGCGCGACTCTTTCTTATTTTAGCCCTCGGCCGGATCGTCGAAACAATCGAGTACGTCGTCAAAGCGTGGCGCAACCAAGACGATGAAACAAGGAGAAACATGCACCATCGAGGTTGTCGACAGTGCAACCGGCAGGCCGCTGGAGCCCCGCAAGAACGCCACCAAGTTTGTCAGCCAATGCGGAGCCATTGTTAGAGACAACGTCTCGATCACCGTCCAGGAGTGGAATGAGCCAAAGAAGGCACGAATTGATGGTTTCACTTTTGTCGATAAGAGAACAAAAAAAGATTGCTTCAAGAAGCTGACGGAACATTTCGTTCTACCTCCGGAATACAACAAATTCAATGAGGGTAACAAGATTGAGGAAAACAAGGAGAGGAGGAGGCTAGTCAAACAGTTCGCTCTTCATAAGATGGCCGACGCATTCCGGAAATTCAAGCAAAATCTAGCCCATGACTTTGTCAAGCAGAACAAGACTCCGGATTTCAAAGGACAATATGAGAAACTGAAAGATGATTGGCCAGAATTTGTGAAGCAAAAGAAATCGGAGCAGTTCATTCAAATATCGAAAAAAATAAGGAAAATGCGGCTAAGAAGGAGTACAATCATGTTATGGGGCCAGGAGGGTATCGCCTTTGGGAGCCTAGGTGGGAGAAGATGGAGAACGAGCTGAGGGCGCGAGGAATCCGTCCAGGTACGGAGGGATGGGACCCAAGGGCCAAAAGCTGGTGGTACGGGCATGGGGGAACGCTGAACCCGGAGACAGGGGAGTGTG
>NW_021315901.1:0-4240 GCF_002162155.2 Triticum dicoccoides | reverse complement strand
TCCCCCTGACCAAGTTTGGGAGCATTGTACGATCTCAGGCAGGACAAGTCTATCTTGTTCGTTATGAGAAGTTGGCCAGATTCTGCAAGTTCTGTGGCCTCATTGGACATGAGCACAAGGAGTGCGGCTCCGGGGTTCATGACCAGCAGAAGCTCAAGTTCGGTGACTGGCTATACGCCGACGGCCCTAGCCGGTCTCGTCCCGAACCAAACCCTAGCAAGGCTAGTGATCCTCGGCAGTCGGGGGACAATGGAAGCTCCAAAGCTCCGGTGGATCCTGGGTTCCTTGGGACTGATCCGGATATACTGGATACGGCCTCCAGTCCGACCAAGGTACATCGTGATCATATGGTGCTGGAACGTGAGGCAAGAAAGAGGCTCAACATGGATATTGCTGGGAATGAGGGCGTGCACACATCCAGCCAGAACAAAACTGTACTTGCCATCATAGATGGTAGTGGGAAGGATGAAGGGGAGACTTCTTCGCCTTCGAGCAGTATGTCTAGTAGCAAACGCGCCAAGTTGTCACAAGTGCATAGTACAAATGAGATATCGGCGGCCTCCCTCGAGGAGGACCGCCGGATGCAATGAATATACTATTTTGGAACTGCCGGGGGGGGGGACCGCCGGACAGTTCGTGACGTCTTGTCCCTCTCAAAATGCAATTCCCCCAAACTAGTTTTCCTCTGTGAGACTAGACAGGATTCTGTTAGAGTGGAGAAACTGCGTTGGCGACTCGGTTTGAAAGGCTTTCATGGGGTGAGTAGTGATGGAAGAAGTGGTGGTTTGGCTCTGTTTTGGGATGAGTCGTTGAACGTGACGGTGCTAGATTCTTGCAGCCGTTTTATTGATGTCATGGTAGTTGATGGCGGCTCGAGCACTTCTTGGCAAGGAACTTTTGTCTATGGGGAGCCACGCGTCATCGGATGTGGGAGCAACTGTGTGGGCTTAGGGCCAGATCACGGGAGCCATGGGTGGTATGCGGAGATTTTAATGAGGCACTATGGCAGCATGAGCATCTTTCTGGTACTCCGCGGTCTGAAGCTCAAATGGTGGCGTTTAGGGACTACTTGGAAAGGTGCGAACTGGAGGACCTGGGTTTCTCGAGATTTCCATTCACCTACAACAATGGCCAGCAGGCGGATCGGAATGTACAGGTCCGTCTGGACAGGGCATGCGCTGATGAATCTTGGCGGGACTCCTTCCCTGCCGCGAGGGTGGTCCATCTGGCTATACCATGCTCGGATCACTGCCCCGTTCTGATCCAGATGGAGGGACAGCAAGATGTAAGTCGATGGGCGCCTACTTTGCGCTATGAAATTATGTGGGAACGGGACCATACTTTACCTGAGATGCTAGCCAGGGCGTGGAACAGACACAAACAGCCTGGCTGCTTGGGCTCGGTGGCAAAGTCCCTGAATGAGGTGCCGAAGGATTTAAAAGAATGGAGTAAAATTAAGTTTGGTAACGTGTTAAAGGAGATCGAGAAGCTGCGATCACAACTTGACGAGTTACAGTTGTCGGGCTCAGACTATGCTGTTATTCGTGCAAAGATGAATGAGTTGGACGAGCTGTTATACCGGGAGGAGATGCTTTGGCTCCAACGCTCTCGTATTGATTGGTTAAAAGAAGGGGAACGGAACACAAAATTTCTGCTTCGGAGAGCTGTTTGGCGAGCTCGAAGAAACCTCATACGCCGTTTGCAGAAGCAAGATGGTTCTTGGTGTCACGTCCCGTCGGACATGGAGAGAATGACGTCCTCCTATTTCAAGGAGATCTTTACAAAGGACCCAACCCTCTCTCCGGATGCGGTTCTTGACTGTATTCAGCAGAAGGTTTCACCAGAGATGAATGAGTCACTATGTAGACCCTATACCAAGGAGGAAATCTCGGATGCCTTGTTCCAGATCGGGCCTCTCAAGGCTCCGGGCTGCGATGGCCTCCCTGCCAGATTTTACCAGCGTAACTGGGGTTTAGTGAAAATGGAAATTGTTGCAGCTGTTCAAGAGTTCTTTTCGTCTGGTGTGATGCCCGATGGTGTGAACGACACAGCTATAGTGCTTATTCCTAAAGTTCCCCACCCTCAGGAACTAAAAGACTTCCGGCCTATTAGCTTGTGTAATGTGCTTTATAAGGTGGTTTCCAAGTGTATGGTGAACAGACTACGGCCTCTACTGACAGAACTCATTTCCGAAAATCAGAGCGCCTTCATCCCAGGACGGTTGATCTCAGACAATTCGGTTATAGCTTTCGAATGCATCAATCATATCCAATCTGTACGGCACTCTGGTTCCGGGTTGTGTGCGTACAAACTTGACCTGTCAAAGGCCTACGATCGCGTGGACTGGGATTTTTTGGAGCGTGCTTTGGCAAAGTGGGGATACTCTCCTGTATGGATATCCCGTGTCATGGCGTGTGTTTCATCTGTCAAGTATTCGGTGAAGTTCAATGGGAAGCTGTTGGAATGTTTCTCTCCTTCGAGAGGTCTTCGTCAAGGTGACCCGTTATCTCCCTTCATGTTCTTGTTTGTTGCTGATGCTCTCTCCTCCTTGATTCATAAGGCGACGCGACAATATGGCCTTGAAGGGATAAGAATATGCGGGGGGGGCACCAGAGATATCCCACCTCCTGTTTGCGGATGATTCTCTACTGTTTTTCCAGGCAACAGAGCATCAAGCACTATTAGTGAAAGGCTTTTTGAACACGTTTGCGACGGCGACTGGCCAACTGATTAACCCATCCAAATGTTCCATCCTCTTCTCAAACCAGTGTCCACAAAATATTGCATTGCAAGTAAAGAATATTCTGGAGGTTACCCAGGAAGATTTTGAACCCAAAGGCAGGATGCACAAGGGAAAGTTTGAGTCTCTACAGGAACGGCTCAGGAAAATCCTTGTGGACTGGAGTGAGCAGTACATGTCTTCAGGTAACAAAGAGGTTCTGATTAAGTCGGTTGCTCAAGCCATTCCGACCTATATCATGGGCATTTTCAAAATTCCCTACTCAGTGTGTGATGACCTGACTCGTATGATTCGCCAATACTGGTGGGGGGTGGAGAACGGGAAAAGGAAAATGGCCTGGTTGAGCTGGGACATACTACGGCTACCTAAATCCATGGGGGCATGGGTTTTCGTGACATGAGGGCTTTCAACCAGGCTCTGCTCGCCAAACAGGCCTGGAGGCTCATTGACAAGCCAGACAGCTTATGTGCGCGTCTGCTGAAAGCTAAATACTACCCCTCTGGACAGCTCCTTGATACTGTCTTTCCGAGCTCCGGTTCGGAGGTGTGGAAAGGAGTTTTGCATGGCCTTGAACTTGTTAAGAAGGAGGTCATATGGTGTGTTGGTAATGGTACTATGATCCGGACGTGGCGCGATCCGTGGATCCCGCGCCCTCAATCTTTCCGTCCAATTACTCCTAAACGTAATTGTCGCCTCAACTGGGTCTCTAATTTCCTTGATGACAATGGGGCATGGAGATTTGATCGGCTGAGGGAGTTTTTCTAGGAGATGGATGTTGAGCACATTCTGAAGATCAGGCCCTCACCGCGCCAACGTGATGATTTTCTGTCTTGGCACCCGGAAAAGAGTGGCCAATTCACTGTAAGAAGTGCGTACAGGCTGGCCACCTACGAACACAATGATACCTTCGCAAATGGTGCTTCTAGCACTAATCCTGAGGGGAACCGATCGAGCTGGAACTATATATGGAGGTCCAAGGTCCCCCAGAAGATGAAGATCACGGCTTGGAGGTGTGCGACAGGTACGCTTGCTACTCAGCAATGTAAATCCTACAGACACCTGGCCATGACATCTACCTGCCCGTTGTGTGGTGTTGAAGTGGAGGACTCTTTCCATGCTTTAGTAGCCTGTACCCATGCAAGAACTCTATGGATAAATATGAGACGAAGATGACCGCTACCTGGGGACGAGGCTATCATCTATGATGGAAAAGAATGGCTGGTTTCCTTGCTGTCTAGGTGTTCTGAAGATGTTCGCGACTTGATCATCCTGCTGTTCTGGAGGATTTGGCAGTTGCGCAATGATATGACTCATGGGAAGGTAGCCCCCCCGGTGCCTTCTACCGTCGAGTACCTGGATAGCTACTATAAATCGATCAAGCTGGCTGGTCGCTATTCCACTGAAGATATCCTAAAGGGTAAGATGACCACAGTGGATTTAGACAGGCCGAGGCTCTTGATGGAGCGCCCTGCAGTTCCATGGCCAGCCCCAGCGCAGGGC
>NW_021315900.1:0-1553 GCF_002162155.2 Triticum dicoccoides | reverse complement strand
TCTTCATGACTTATACATGTTCCTACGACTATGAGATTATGCAACTCCCGTTTACCGGAGGAACACTTTGGGTACTACCAAACGTCACAACGTAAATGGGTGATTATAAAGGAGTACTACAGGTGTCTCCAATGGTCGATGTTGGGTTGGCGTATTTCGAGATTAGGATTTGTCACTCCGATTGTCGGAGAGGTATCTCTGGGCCCTCTCGGTAATACACATCACATAAGCCTTGCAAGCATTACAACTAATATGTTAGTTGTGAGATGATGTATTACGGAACGAGTAAAGAGACTTGTCGTTAACGAGATTGAACTAGGTATTGGATACCGACGATCGAATCTCGGGCAAGTAACATACCGATGACAAAGGGAACAACGTATGTTGTTATGCGGTCTGACCGATAAAGATCTTTGTAGAATATGTAGGAGCCAATATGGGCATCCAGGTCCCGCTATTGGTTATTGACCAGAGACATGTCTCGGTCATGTCTACATTGTTCTCGAACCCGTAGGGTCCGCACGCTTAAGGTTACGATGATAGTTATATTATGAGTTTATGCATTTTGATGTACCGAAGGTTGTTCGGAGTCCCGGATGTGATCACGGACATGACGAGGAGTCTCGAAATGGTCGAGACGTAAAGATTGATATATTGGAAGCCTATGTTTGGACATCGGAAGTGTTCCGGGTGAAATCGGGATTTTACCGGGTTACCGGAACCCCCCGGGAACCATATGGGCCTTCATGGGCCTTAGTGGAAAGGTGAAAGGGCTGCCCACCAGGGCTGCGCGCCTCCCCCCTTCCCCTAGTCCTATTAGGACTAGGAGAGGTGGCCGGCCACCCTTCTCCCTCTTTCCCCCTTGGGAATCCTAGTTGGAATAGGATTGGGGGGGAGTCCTACTCCCGGTAGGAGTAGGACTCCTCCTGCGCCTCTCCCTCTTGGCCGGCGCACCCTCCCCCCTTGGCTCCTTTATATACGGAGGCAGGGGCACCTCTAAACACACAAGTTGACACAAGTTGATCAACGTGATCGATTCCTTAGCCGTGTGCGGTGCCACCTGCCACCATATTCCTCGATAATACTGTAGCGGAGTTTAGGCGAAGCCCTGCTGCTGTAGTTCATCAAGATCGTCACCATGCCGTCGTGCTGACGAAACTCTTCCCCGACACTTTGCTGGATCGGAGTCCGGGGATCGTCATCGAGCTGAACGTGTGCTCGAACTCGGAGGTGCCGTAGTTTCGGTGCTTGATCGGTTGGATCGTGAAGACGTACGACTACTTCCTCTACGTCGTGTCATTGCTTCCGCAGTCGGTCTGCGTTGGGTACGTAGACAACACTCTCCTCTCGTTGCTATGCATCACATGATCCTGTGTGCGCGTAGGAAATTTTTTGAAATTACTACGAAACCCAACAGTGGCATCCGAGCCTAGGTTAATGATGTTGATGTTATATGCACGAATAGAACACAAGTGAGTTGTGGACGATACAAGTCATACTGCCTACCAGCATGTCATATTTTGGTTCAGCGGTATTGTTGGACGAGACGACCC
>NW_021315899.1:0-786 GCF_002162155.2 Triticum dicoccoides | reverse complement strand
GCTTATAGAGCTAGTTCAACTCTAGTGTAAAATTATTTGTACTAGGCTATAGAGCTAGTTCAACTCTAGTGTAAAATTATTTGAACTAGCTTACAGTGCTAGTTCAACTCTAGTGTAAAATTATTTGTAGTAGGCTATAGAGCTAGTTCAACTCTAGTGTATAATTATTTCAACTAGCTTATAGAGCTAGTTCAACTCTGGTGTAAAATCATTTGTAATAGGCTACGGAACTAGTTCAACTCTAGTGTAAAATCATTTGTATTAGGCTATAGAGCTAGTTCAACTCTAGTGTAAAATTATTTGAACTAGCTTATAGAGCTGGCTCAACTCTAGTGTAAAATTATTTCAACTAGCTTATAGAGCTAGTTCAGTTGTAGTGTAAAATTATTTGTACTAGGCTATAGAGCTAGTGCAACTCTAGTGTAAAATTATTTAAACTAGCTTATAGAGCTAGTTCAACTCTAGTGTAAAATTATTTGTACTAGGCTATAGAGCTAGTGTAACTCTAGTGTGAAATTATTTCAACTTGCTTATATAGCTAGTTCAACTCTAGTGTAAAATTATTTGAACTAGCTTATAGAGCTAGTTCAACTCTAGTGTAAAATTCTTTGTACTAGGATATAGAGCTAGTGCAACTCTAGTGTAAAATTATTTCAACTAGCTTATAGAGCTAGTTCAACTCTACTGTAAAATTATTTGAACTAGCTTATAGAGCTAGTTTAACTCTAGAGTAACATTATTTGTACTAGGCTATAGAGCTAGTGCAACTCTAGTGTAAAATTATTT
>NW_021315898.1:0-1199 GCF_002162155.2 Triticum dicoccoides | reverse complement strand
AACGACATCCAATGTCCATAGTCAGGAAACCATGACTATCTGTTGATCACAACGAGCTGGTCAACTAGAGGCTCACCAGGGACATATTGTGGTCTAAGTATTCACACGTGTATTACGATTTCCGGATAATACAGTTATAGCATGAATAAAAGACATTTATCATGAACATTGAAATATAATAATACTTTTATTATTGCCTCTAGGGCATATTTCCAACAGTCTCCCACTTGCACTAGAGTCACCAATCTAGTTACATTGTGATGAATCGAACACCCATAGAGTTCTGGTGTTGATCATGTTTTGCACGTGAGAGAGGTTTAGTCAGCGGATCTGCGACATTCAGATCCGTGTGCACTTTGCAAATCTCTATGTCTCCATCTTGAACATTTTCACGGATGGAGTTGAAATGACGCTTGATGTGCCTGGTCTTCTTGTGAAACCTGGGCTCCTTGGCGAGGGCAATAGCTCCAATGTTGTCACAGAAGAGTTTGATCGGCCCCGACGCATTGGGTATGACTCCTAGGTCGGTGATGAACTCCTTCACCCAAATCGCTTCATGCGCTGCCTCCGAGGCTGCCATGTACTCCGCTTCACACGTAGATCCCGCCACGACGCTCTGCTTGCAGCTGCACCAGCTTACTGCTCCACCATTCAACATATACACGTATCCGGTTTGTGACTTAGAGTCATCCAGATCTGAGTCGAAGCTAGCGTCGACGTAACCCTTTACGACGAGCTCTTTGTCTCTTCCATAAATGAGAAACATGTCCTTCGTCCTTTTCAGGTACTTCAGGATATTCTTGACCGCTGTCCAGTGTTCCTTGCCGGGATTACTTTGGTATCTTGCTACCAAACTTACGGCAAGGTTTACATCGGGTCTGGTACACAGCATGGCATACATAATAGATCCTATGGCTGAAGCATAGGGGATGACACTCATCTCTTCTTTATCTTTTGCCGTGGTCGGTGACTGAGCCGAGCTCAATCTCACACCTTGTAACATAGGCAAGAACCCCTTCTTGGACTGATCCATTTTGAACCTCTTCAAAATCTTATCAAGGTATGTGCTTTGTGAAAGACCTATGAGGCGTCTCGATCTATCTCTATAGATCTTGATGCCTAATATATAAGCAGCTTCTCCAAGGTCCTTCATTGAAAAACACTTATTCAAGTAGGCCTTAATGCTGTCCAGAAATTCT
>NW_021315897.1:0-1662 GCF_002162155.2 Triticum dicoccoides | reverse complement strand
TATATTTCGTCCAAGGCTTCATGCACCCATTATGGTGGCTTCAAAGTCCTGAAATCATCACTTGTAACTCCGTTCTTGTTCCCCTTGTGCATGCCATCATCTCCATGCTTGTTCTTAATCCAATGTTCATCCTTCTCCAAGCTAGGCCCTTCATTTGTAAGCAAAACAAATGTATCCAATTTAGGCAGCATCATATTCTCATGAACATTAGAATCATTACCAAGAAACGAAAGTACCTGGTAATTTAGTTGGCGTGCGCGAGCTCTGGTAATTGGTCCAGTATTTATAGCAGCAGGGGCTGTGGGTGTAACAATTGTATTGATGTCCTCATTAGTGACTAGCTCAACTGCATCTTGGAGGGCCGTCGTCCAATAGAATCCTTGCCGAAATGCTTTCCCAACCAATGCCCTTGATCCAATGTGGGAGCCGCACATGCCTTTGTGTAAGTCAGCCAGCAGTTCCTTTCCTTCTTCTCGGCAGATGAACTTCAATTTCACACTGTTGGGCCTCCTTCTGTATAGAGTGTCCTCGACAAACTGATACATACCGGCCCTCCGGGCTACTCTTTCAGCTTCATCTTGGTCATCGGGAAGTTCTCCGGTTTGGAGGAAGTGGACTATCTGCCTTGCCCAAGTTGGAGCCCGGGGCTCGGCAACAAGGACTAGCGACACCTCCTCAACTGCGGGTGTCGATGTCAAAACCGGCGGATCTCGGGTAGGGGGTCCCTAACTGTGCGTCTTAGGTCGATGGTAATAGGAGACAGGGGACACAATGTTTACCCAGGTTCGGGCCCTCTCTATGGAGGTAATACCCTATGTCCTGCTTGATTGATATTGATGAATATGAGTATTACAAGAGTTGATCTACCACGAGATCATAATGACTGACCCCTAAAAGTCTAGTCTGGCTATGATTATGATAATGAATCTCCCCTCTCCGGACTAAGTCCTCCGGTTTATATAAACACCGGGAGGATCTAGGGTTACACAAGGTCGGTTACAAAGAAAGGAATCTACATATTTGGTCGCCAAGCTTGCCTTCCATGCCAAGGAGAATCCCATCCGGACACGGGTGCAGTCTTCGGTCTTCGTGTTCTTCACAACCCATCAGTCCGGCCCATGGCTAACAGGTCGGACGCCCGAGGACCCCTTATTCCAGGACTCCCTCAGTAGCCCCTAAACCAGGCTTCAATGAAAAAGTATCCGGCACAAATATCTATCTTCGGCATTGCAAGGCGGGTTCCTCCTTCCGAACTCCAAGATAGTCTTCGGACGTATTGATCCTGACCAGACCTGTAACACACACACCACACACAACCGCAGAGAGAATATAATAATCCACGAGTCCAATCTGCTGACCACTTTTTACAACATGACATTACGTGTGCCTGGTCATAATTTCGAACCATTTTTCTTCGGCCGCTCCATGTTTCGAGACGCGGTTGCCATTGGCACGTCTTGTCGAAGCAGAGATCGTGTCCCCTTATTGCGGCATTCCCAACCGTGCCATTTACACGGCCCTTGGGAGTGGGCAAATTCTAAGGCGAGTGGGGAGGCGTTCAATACTTACTGCCCTTGTAAGGAGATAAGAATCCCCTTTCTTCTCCCACGCCTTCTCTCTTCCTCTACCCTTCCACTCTTGAGCTCCAGCGCCCAAGCTCTC
>NW_021315896.1:0-1662 GCF_002162155.2 Triticum dicoccoides | reverse complement strand
TATATTTCGTCCAAGGCTTCATGCACCCATTATGGTGGCTTCAAAGTCCTGAAATCATCACTTGTAACTCCGTTCTTGTTCCCCTTGTGCATGCCATCATCTCCATGCTTGTTCTTAATCCAATGTTCATCCTTCTCCAAGCTAGGCCCTTCATTTGTAAGCAAAACAAATGTATCCAATTTAGGCAGCATCATATTCTCATGAACATTAGAATCATTACCAAGAAACGAAAGTACCTGGTAATTTAGTTGGCGTGCGCGAGCTCTGGTAATTGGTCCAGTATTTATAGCAGCAGGGGCTGTGGGTGTAACAATTGTATTGATGTCCTCATTAGTGACTAGCTCAACTGCATCTTGGAGGGCCGTCGTCCAATAGAATCCTTGCCGAAATGCTTTCCCAACCAATGCCCTTGATCCAATGTGGGAGCCGCACATGCCTTTGTGTAAGTCAGCCAGCAGTTCCTTTCCTTCTTCTCGGCAGATGAACTTCAATTTCACACTGTTGGGCCTCCTTCTGTATAGAGTGTCCTCGACAAACTGATACATACCGGCCCTCCGGGCTACTCTTTCAGCTTCATCTTGGTCATCGGGAAGTTCTCCGGTTTGGAGGAAGTGGACTATCTGCCTTGCCCAAGTTGGAGCCCGGGGCTCGGCAACAAGGACTAGCGACACCTCCTCAACTGCGGGTGTCGATGTCAAAACCGGCGGATCTCGGGTAGGGGGTCCCTAACTGTGCGTCTTAGGTCGATGGTAATAGGAGACAGGGGACACAATGTTTACCCAGGTTCGGGCCCTCTCTATGGAGGTAATACCCTATGTCCTGCTTGATTGATATTGATGAATATGAGTATTACAAGAGTTGATCTACCACGAGATCATAATGACTGACCCCTAAAAGTCTAGTCTGGCTATGATTATGATAATGAATCTCCCCTCTCCGGACTAAGTCCTCCGGTTTATATAAACACCGGGAGGATCTAGGGTTACACAAGGTCGGTTACAAAGAAAGGAATCTACATATTTGGTCGCCAAGCTTGCCTTCCATGCCAAGGAGAATCCCATCCGGACACGGGTGCAGTCTTCGGTCTTCGTGTTCTTCACAACCCATCAGTCCGGCCCATGGCTAACAGGTCGGACGCCCGAGGACCCCTTATTCCAGGACTCCCTCAGTAGCCCCTAAACCAGGCTTCAATGAAAAAGTATCCAGCGCAAATATCTATCTTCGGCATTGCAAGGCGGGTTCCTCCTTCCGAACTCCAAGATAGTCTTCGGACGTATTGATCCTGACCAGACCTGTAACACACACACCACACACAACCGCAGAGAGAATATAATAATCCACGAGTCCAATCTGCTGACCACTTTTTACAACATGACATTACGTGTGCCTGGTCATAATTTCGAACCATTTTTCTTCGGCCGCTCCATGTTTCGAGACGCGGTTGCCATTGGCACGTCTTGTCGAAGCAGAGATCGTGTCCCCTTATTGCGGCATTCCCAACCGTGCCATTTACACGGCCCTTGGGAGTGGGCAAATTCTAAGGCGAGTGGGGAGGCGTTCAATACTTACTGCCCTTGTAAGGAGATAAGAATCCCCTTTCTTCTCCCACGCCTTCTCTCTTCCTCTACCCTTCCACTCTTGAGCTCCAGCGCCCAAGCTCTC
>NW_021315895.1:0-955 GCF_002162155.2 Triticum dicoccoides | reverse complement strand
CAAGCGTGCACTGGTGCGGTTGAGAGGGAGGGGTGGAAACCGCGTTAAACTCGTCTCCGTAGTTGAGAGGGAGCGGCCAAAGCAATGTACAATCGTCTTTGTAGTGGAGCTGGGAGGGGCAAGGATAAGGGACGAAGACCGGGGTAACATGTCGGATGCGATCATACCAGCACTAAAGCACCGGATCCCATCAGAACTCCGAAGTTAAGCGTGCTTGGGCGAGAGTAGTACTAGGATGGGTGACCTCCTGGGAAGTCCTCGTGTTGCATTCCCTTTTTAATTTTTTCGCGCCGCTTGCAAAACAAAACGCACGTGTAAGTAATATATTTACCGTGTTTTATTATTTTGCACGAGTGCGGTAAGTCATAGCTGGGTGCTCACGATTCACGGGTCCAGCGTCGGCGTTGTGGCGCGGGAAGCGTGCACTGGTGCGGTTGAGAGGGAGGGGTGGAAACCGCGTTAAACTCGTCTCCATAGTTGAGAGGGAGCGGCCAAAGCAATGTACAATCGTCTTTGTAGTGGAGCTGGGAGGGGCAAGGATAAGGGACGAAGACCGGGGTAACATGTCGGATGCGATCATACCAGTACTAAAGCACCGGATCCCATCAGAACTCCGAAGTTAAGCATGCTTGGGCGAGAGTAGTACTAGGATGGGTGACCTCCTGGGAAGTCCTCGTGTTGCATTCCCTTTTTAATTTTTTTCGCGCCGCTTGCAAAACAAAACGCACGTGTAAGTAATATATTTACCGTGTTTTATTATTTTGCACGAGTGCGGTAAGTCATAGCTGGGTGCTCACGATTCACGGGTCCAGCGTCGGCGTTGTGGCGCGGCAAGCGTGCACTGGTGCGGTTGAGAGGGAGGGGTGGAAACCGCGTTAAACTCGTCTCCGTAGTTGAGAGGGAGCGGCCAAAGCAATGTACAATCGTCTTTGTAGTGGAGCTGGGAGGGGCAAGG
>NW_021315894.1:0-1275 GCF_002162155.2 Triticum dicoccoides | reverse complement strand
ATCTATTCGAATAGCCGTGTCCGCGGAAAAGGACTTCTGGGTTGCTTATATCAGTTCATAGACAAGTGAAAGTGGATACTCTAAAATATGCAAGATAAGCGTGAGTGCTATGGATGGCGTTCTCGTAGGGAGACGGGAGCGGATCCATAGTGGTGTATTGATATGGTGAATATGTGGACTCGTGTGCGCCACCTCAAAAGAGTCGCTTGCAGTCGTAGTTTAGGATAGCCACCGAGTCAAAGCTGGCTTGCTGCAGTTAAACCCCACCATCCCCTTTGTTGATAATGATGCATATGTAGATAGTTCTGATGTAAGTCTTGCTGGGTACATTTGTACTCACGTTTGCCTATTTTATGTTTTTGCAGAGAGACTTCGGTCTCGCTAGTAGTTCCACGTGGACTTCGACGTTTAGCTTGTTACCTCAGCTACGATCTTGTGCCCTCAGCAGGATCTGATAGACAGTCAGGCTTCTCAGCCTTTTTCATTTATAGATGTCTGTACTCACACATGATAGCTTCCGCTTGTGCTTTGATTTGTATGCTCTGAGTGTTGGGTCATGAGACCCATGTTTGTAATATCTCGCTCCTCGGAGCCTAATGAATAAATTACTTGAGTCGTAGAGTCATGTTGTGACGCCATGTTGTACTTGCACATATCGAGCATATTGTGTGTATGCTATTGAAATGCTTGGTATGTGTGGGATCTGACCATCTAGTTGTTTATCTTTAGTAGCCTCTCTTACCGGGAAATGTCTCCTAGTGTTCCAACCGAGCCATGGTAGCTTGCTACTGCTCCGGAACACTTAGGCTGGCCGGCATGTGTCCTTCTTCGTTCCTGTGTCTGTCCCCTCGGGGAAATGTCATGCGATGAATACCGGAGTCCTGTTAGCCCGCTACAGCCCGGTTCACCGGAGTCCTGCTAGCCCAGTGCTACAGCCTGGATTCACTCGCTGATGACCGACACGTTCGATGCTGGGTCATGGATGCCTGTCCCTGTAAGTCTGTGCCACTTTGGGTTTACGACTAGCCATGTCAGCCCGGGCTCCTTATCATATGGATGCTAGCGACACTGTCATATACGTGTGCCAAAAGGCGCAAACGGTCCCGGGCAAAGGTAAGGCGACACCCGTGGGAATACCGTGCGTGAGGCCGCAAAGTGATATGAGGTGTTACATGCTAGATCGATGTGGCATTGAGTCGGGGTCCTGACAGCGTTGGTATCAGAGCTTGACTGCCTGTAGGATTACCAAGCCAAACTGGTCGAAGTTGAGTCTAG
>NW_021315893.1:0-1052 GCF_002162155.2 Triticum dicoccoides | reverse complement strand
TTACAACTGTAGAACTTGTCGGAGACATCATATCTCTCGACCTGGGCATGAGCTTGGAAAACTAGTTTCAGCTCTTCGAACATCTCATATGCTCCGTGATGCTCAAAACGCTTTTGGAGCCCCGGTTCTAAGCTGTAAAGCATGCCGCACTGAACGAGGGAGTAATCATCAGCGCGAGACTGCCAAGCATTCATAATGTCTTGGTTCTCTGGGACGGGAGCGTCACCTAGCGGTCCTTCTAGGACATATTGTTTCCTGGCAGCTATGAGGATGATCCTCAGGTTCCGGACCCAGTCCGTATAGTTGCTGCCATCATCTTTCAGCTTGGTTTTCTCTAGGAACGCGTTGAAGTTCATGTTGACATTAGCGTTGGCCATTGATCTACAAGACATATTTGCAAAGGTTTTAGACTAAGTTCATGATAATAAAGTTCTAATCAAATTATGAACTCCCACTTAGATTAGACATCCCTTTAGTCATTTAAGTGTTACACGATCCGAGTCGACTAGTCCGTGTCCGATCATCACGTGAGACGGACTAGTCATCGTCGGTGAACATTTTCATGTTGATCGTATCTTCCATACGACTCGTGTTCGACCTTTTGGTCCCCGTGTTCCGAGGCCATGTCTGCACATGCTAGGCTCGTCAAGTTAACCCTAAGTGTTTTCGCTGTGTAAAACTGTCTTACACCCATTGTATGTGAACGTAAGAATCCATCACACCCGATCATCACGTGGTGCTTAGAAACGACGAACTGTAGCAACGGTGCACAGTTAGGGGAGAACACTTCTTGAAATTTTATAAGGGATCATCTTATTTACTACCGTCGTCCTAAGTAAACAAGATGCATAATACATAATAAACATCACATGCAATTATATAGTTGTGACATGATATGGCCAATATCATATAGCTCCATTGATCTTCATCTTCGGGGCTCCATGATCATCTTGTCACCGGCTTGACACCATGATCTCCATCATCATGATCTCCATCATCGTGTCTTCATGAAGTTGTCATGCCAATGACTACTTCTACTTCTATGACTAACG
>NW_021315892.1:0-1009 GCF_002162155.2 Triticum dicoccoides | reverse complement strand
AAGTATCACCAGGTCGTCACCTGACCGTTATGTTGAGCTCGTGATCAAGTTGGTTTCTTGTAAACCACCCCTTCTCCAAGAATCCGTGTTGGATACCCTGAGCTAGTTGGATAAGCTAAACAACAACTTGGAGAGTTGGAAGATAAAAGCTTGTTCAACTTAGTTCATGTTAAGGGATATCTTTTTGTGTGTGTGTGTTGAAGAAAGATGATATCTTCATCGATTGGTCCTTGTGATCAGTTGCTGGACCTATTGTCTTATCAATCCTTTGATTTGAGTGTGGGCTATCGTCAAATCAAATCAGTACCAACGATGCTCGTAATGTTGTCTTATTCGTGGTTGATCCCTCGAGCATACACCATTACATCTTTGGTCTGACCAATGCTATCACTTGTTCACTTAACTATGGAATTCCTTTTAAAAGGAAACCCAGATGAATTGTTGTTGTGCCCATTGACAACATCCTTGTCTTCTCCATAATTTTTCTGAACATTAAGCTAGTGTTGGAAACTTTTGAAAGCATTTGCTCATGCAAGCTCGTGAAGCATATGTTCGGATGTAAGAAGTGATTTCCTCTAGTTCGTGTGCATTTGATGCAAGTTGCCGCCGTGGACTCGAGAAAGTCAATGTTGCTTCCTCTGGAATCATCGCAAGTCAGTCATGCACACGTGCGAAGAATTCTGTGGTTTGAAGACTTGCAACCTTCAATCTATATGTATCCCTAGCACACCAAGCCACTGATTGATTTGTTCAAGGAGAAGAAGTTCCTTCTTAAGAGTATACCTTATGCAAGGATTTTGATATCCTCGTTGATGGTTCCCCACCTGAACTCGGTAGTGTTTTATTATAAGACTACCACGTGGTCATGCTTGTCTGGGACAACGTGTTCACATGTTTGTAGCAGAACCAGCTCATGTTTTGGAGCTTACTATCGTAGTTCATTTTCCGAGAATCTCGCAACGTCATCTCGTCGATTGTGTTGCAAACTTTCGTTTTTCTTCCTGGACTC
>NW_021315891.1:0-4265 GCF_002162155.2 Triticum dicoccoides | reverse complement strand
TCCCCCTGACCAAGTTTGGGAGCATTGTACGATCTCAGGCAGGACAAGTCTATCTTGTTCGTTATGAGAAGTTGGCCAGATTCTGCAAGTTCTGTGGCCTCATTGGACATGAGCACAAGGAGTGCGGCTCCGGGGTTCATGACCAGCAGAAGCTCAAGTTCGGTGACTGGCTATACGCCGACGGCCCTAGCCGGTCTCGTCCCGAACCAAACCCTAGCAAGGCTAGTGATCCTCGGCAGTCGGGGGACAATGGAAGCTCCAAAGCTCCGGTGGATCCTGGGTTCCTTGGGACTGATCCGGATATACTGGATACGGCCTCCAGTCCGACCAAGGTACATCGTGATCATATGGTGCTGGAACGTGAGGCAAGAAAGAGGCTCAACATGGATATTGCTGGGAATGAGGGCGTGCACACATCCAGCCAGAACAAAACTGTACTTGCCATCATAGATGGTAGTGGGAAGGATGAAGGGGAGACTTCTTCGCCTTCGAGCAGTATGTCTAGTAGCAAACGCGCCAAGTTGTCACAAGTGCATAGTACAAATGAGATATCGGCGGCCTCCCTCGAGGAGGACCGCCGGATGCAATGAATATACTATTTTGGAACTGCCGGGGGGGGGGACCGCCGGACAGTTCGTGACGTCTTGTCCCTCTCAAAATGCAATTCCCCCAAACTAGTTTTCCTCTGTGAGACTAGACAGGATTCTGTTAGAGTGGAGAAACTGCGTTGGCGACTCGGTTTGAAAGGCTTTCATGGGGTGAGTAGTGATGGAAGAAGTGGTGGTTTGGCTCTGTTTTGGGATGAGTCGTTGAACGTGACGGTGCTAGATTCTTGCAGCCGTTTTATTGATGTCATGGTAGTTGATGGCGGCTCGAGCACTTCTTGGCAAGGAACTTTTGTCTATGGGGAGCCACGCGTCATCGGATGTGGGAGCAACTGTGTGGGCTTAGGGCCAGATCACGGGAGCCATGGGTGGTATGCGGAGATTTTAATGAGGCACTATGGCAGCATGAGCATCTTTCTGGTACTCCGCGGTCTGAAGCTCAAATGGTGGCGTTTAGGGACTACTTGGAAAGGTGCGAACTGGAGGACCTGGGTTTCTCGAGATTTCCATTCACCTACAACAATGGCCAGCAGGCGGATCGGAATGTACAGGTCCGTCTGGACAGGGCATGCGCTGATGAATCTTGGCGGGACTCCTTCCCTGCCGCGAGGGTGGTCCATCTGGCTATACCATGCTCGGATCACTGCCCCGTTCTGATCCAGATGGAGGGACAGCAAGATGTAAGTCGATGGGCGCCTACTTTGCGCTATGAAATTATGTGGGAACGGGACCATACTTTACCTGAGATGCTAGCCAGGGCGTGGAACAGACACAAACAGCCTGGCTGCTTGGGCTCGGTGGCAAAGTCCCTGAATGAGGTGCCGAAGGATTTAAAAGAATGGAGTAAAATTAAGTTTGGTAACGTGTTAAAGGAGATCGAGAAGCTGCGATCACAACTTGACGAGTTACAGTTGTCGGGCTCAGACTATGCTGTTATTCGTGCAAAGATGAATGAGTTGGACGAGCTGTTATACCGGGAGGAGATGCTTTGGCTCCAACGCTCTCGTATTGATTGGTTAAAAGAAGGGGAACGGAACACAAAATTTCTGCTTCGGAGAGCTGTTTGGCGAGCTCGAAGAAACCTCATACGCCGTTTGCAGAAGCAAGATGGTTCTTGGTGTCACGTCCCGTCGGACATGGAGAGAATGACGTCCTCCTATTTCAAGGAGATCTTTACAAAGGACCCAACCCTCTCTCCGGATGCGGTTCTTGACTGTATTCAGCAGAAGGTTTCACCAGAGATGAATGAGTCACTATGTAGACCCTATACCAAGGAGGAAATCTCGGATGCCTTGTTCCAGATCGGGCCTCTCAAGGCTCCGGGCTGCGATGGCCTCCCTGCCAGATTTTACCAGCGTAACTGGGGTTTAGTGAAAATGGAAATTGTTGCAGCTGTTCAAGAGTTCTTTTCGTCTGGTGTGATGCCCGATGGTGTGAACGACACAGCTATAGTGCTTATTCCTAAAGTTCCCCACCCTCAGGAACTAAAAGACTTCCGGCCTATTAGCTTGTGTAATGTGCTTTATAAGGTGGTTTCCAAGTGTATGGTGAACAGACTACGGCCTCTACTGACAGAACTCATTTCCGAAAATCAGAGCGCCTTCATCCCAGGACGGTTGATCTCAGACAATTCGGTTATAGCTTTCGAATGCATCAATCATATCCAATCTGTACGGCACTCTGGTTCCGGGTTGTGTGCGTACAAACTTGACCTGTCAAAGGCCTACGATCGCGTGGACTGGGATTTTTTGGAGCGTGCTTTGGCAAAGTGGGGATACTCTCCTGTATGGATATCCCGTGTCATGGCGTGTGTTTCATCTGTCAAGTATTCGGTGAAGTTCAATGGGAAGCTGTTGGAATGTTTCTCTCCTTCGAGAGGTCTTCGTCAAGGTGACCCGTTATCTCCCTTCATGTTCTTGTTTGTTGCTGATGCTCTCTCCTCCTTGATTCATAAGGCGACGCGACAATATGGCCTTGAAGGGATAAGAATATGCGGGGGGGGGCACCAGAGATATCCCACCTCCTGTTTGCGGATGATTCTCTACTGTTTTTCCAGGCAACAGAGCATCAAGCACTATTAGTGAAAGGCTTTTTGAACACGTTTGCGACGGCGACTGGCCAACTGATTAACCCATCCAAATGTTCCATCCTCTTCTCAAACCAGTGTCCACAAAATATTGCATTGCAAGTAAAGAATATTCTGGAGGTTACCCAGGAAGATTTTGAACCCAAATATTTGGGTTTGCCGATCCCCGAAGGCAGGATGCACAAGGGAAAGTTTGAGTCTCTACAGGAACGGCTCAGGAAAATCCTTGTGGACTGGAGTGAGCAGTACATGTCTTCAGGTAACAAAGAGGTTCTGATTAAGTCGGTTGCTCAAGCCATTCCGACCTATATCATGGGCATTTTCAAAATTCCCTACTCAGTGTGTGATGACCTGACTCGTATGATTCGCCAATACTGGTGGGGGGTGGAGAACGGGAAAAGGAAAATGGCCTGGTTGAGCTGGGACATACTACGGCTACCTAAATCCATGGGGGCATGGGTTTTCGTGACATGAGGGCTTTCAACCAGGCTCTGCTCGCCAAACAGGCCTGGAGGCTCATTGACAAGCCAGACAGCTTATGTGCGCGTCTGCTGAAAGCTAAATACTACCCCTCTGGACAGCTCCTTGATACTGTCTTTCCGAGCTCCGGTTCGGAGGTGTGGAAAGGAGTTTTGCATGGCCTTGAACTTGTTAAGAAGGAGGTCATATGGTGTGTTGGTAATGGTACTATGATCCGGACGTGGCGCGATCCGTGGATCCCGCGCCCTCAATCTTTCCGTCCAATTACTCCTAAACGTAATTGTCGCCTCAACTGGGTCTCTAATTTCCTTGATGACAATGGGGCATGGAGATTTGATCGGCTGAGGGAGTTTTTCTAGGAGATGGATGTTGAGCACATTCTGAAGATCAGGCCCTCACCGCGCCAACGTGATGATTTTCTGTCTTGGCACCCGGAAAAGAGTGGCCAATTCACTGTAAGAAGTGCGTACAGGCTGGCCACCTACGAACACAATGATACCTTCGCAAATGGTGCTTCTAGCACTAATCCTGAGGGGAACCGATCGAGCTGGAACTATATATGGAGGTCCAAGGTCCCCCAGAAGATGAAGATCACGGCTTGGAGGTGTGCGACAGGTACGCTTGCTACTCAGCAATGTAAATCCTACAGACACCTGGCCATGACATCTACCTGCCCGTTGTGTGGTGTTGAAGTGGAGGACTCTTTCCATGCTTTAGTAGCCTGTACCCATGCAAGAACTCTATGGATAAATATGAGACGAAGATGACCGCTACCTGGGGACGAGGCTATCATCTATGATGGAAAAGAATGGCTGGTTTCCTTGCTGTCTAGGTGTTCTGAAGATGTTCGCGACTTGATCATCCTGCTGTTCTGGAGGATTTGGCAGTTGCGCAATGATATGACTCATGGGAAGGTAGCCCCCCCGGTGCCTTCTACCGTCGAGTACCTGGATAGCTACTATAAATCGATCAAGCTGGCTGGTCGCTATTCCACTGAAGATATCCTAAAGGGTAAGATGACCACAGTGGATTTAGACAGGCCGAGGCTCTTGATGGAGCGCCCTGCAGTTCCATGGCCAGCCCCAGCGCAGGGC
>NW_021315890.1:0-686 GCF_002162155.2 Triticum dicoccoides | reverse complement strand
TGCCACGTCACCGCAGTTATTGTTGATAATCCCGCGTTAGTTCAAAAACCAATTCAAATTCAAAATTTAATAAAAGGCAAACATCAAGATTTTCGAACTTTAAAACTAAAATGTTCGGGTTGTGCCCAACGGTGCAGAAGTAACTACGGTGGAGGAACCACACTTTCATAAAATGTTTAAATACTATAAGTGGATAAAACAGCAGCAAAACAATTAATAAAATGCCTTTGGTAATTTTATAAAATATTAAACTAATTTATTCTGGAGTAAAACTTTTTGTGGCAGTGCCATTCAATGCAATTTGAGTTATGAGGCAAGTTACACTTTTTACAAAAATCAACTGATGGCTCTACTTAATGCGAATCGATATATATAAAAAAAAAGAAAAACTAAAAGAAAAAGAGAAAACACAAAACCAGAGAAGAAAAAAAAGGGGAGAAAACCTCCCCTCCCGTTGGGCCCCGGCCCAGCTGGCCGACCGGCCGGCCCAGCCGCCCCCCCATCTCTGGCCTACAAGGCCACTACCCCCCCAGAAACCCTAACCCGTTGCCCCCGTTGTCCCACTCCCCCCACCTTTCCCCTCGTCCCCTCACCCGCCGCCACCACACGCAACACACGCACACACACTCATGCACGCATCGTGCCTGGGGGAGGGGCGCCCCTGCTCGATCCCTTCCTCCCGCACG
>NW_021315888.1:0-1236 GCF_002162155.2 Triticum dicoccoides | reverse complement strand
TTGTTGAACCCCAAGGTGTGTTTACGTGTTGATCATCAACACTCGCAGTTTTGGCCAATTCTGGCCCGTTTCATGCACTATTACTCACCGTTTCGGGGTCCCGGAGTGATTTCCATGGTTATCGAACTCCAAGGTGCGCTTACGTGTCGATCATCAACACTCGCGGTTTCGGCCGTTTCTGGCCCTTTTCATGGACTATTACTCATCGTTCTGGGGTCCCAAAGCGATTCTCGTTTCATGGATTATTACTCGCGGTTTCGTGCACTATTACTCAGCCTTTTGGGGACCAGAGCGATCTCCACGATTGTTGAACCCCGGGGTGCGTTTATGTGTCCGTCGTCAACACTCACAGTTCTGTCCAATTCTGACCCGTTTCGTGGACTATTATTCACCGTTTTGGGGTCCCGAAGCGATTTCCATAGTTGTTGAACCCCAAGGTGTGCTAATGTGTCGGTCATGAACAATCATAGTTTTGGCCGATTCTGGCCCGTTTCTTCGACTATTACTCTGTATTGGGGTCCCGGAGTCATTTCCATGATTGACGAACCCCGGGGTGCGTTTACGTGTTGGTCTTCAACTCTCACAGTTTTGTCCAATTCTGACCCGTTTCGTGGACTATTACTCATCATTTTTGGGTCCCGAAGCGATTTTCCGAGTTGTTGAACCCCAAGGTGTGTTTACGTGTTGATCATCAACACTCGCAGTTTTGGCCGATTCTGGCCCGCTTCATGCACTATTACTCACCATTTCGGGGTCCCGGAGTGATTTCCATGGTTATCGAACTCCAAGGTGCGCTTACGTGTCGATCATCAACACTCGCGGTTTTGGCCGTTTCTTGCCCGTTTCATGGACTATTACTCACCGTTTTGGGGTCCCAAAGCGATTCTCATTTCATGGACTATTACTCGCGGTATCGTGCACTATTACTCAGCGTTTTGGGGACCCAGAGCGATTTCCATGATTGATGAACCCCGGGGTGCATTTATGTGTCCGTCGTCAACACTCACAGTTTTGTCCAATTCTGACCCGTTTCGTGGACTATTACTCATCATTTTCGGGTCCCGAAGCGATTTATATTTGTTGAACCCCAAGGTGTGTTTACGTGTTGATCATCAACACTCGCAGTTTTGGCCAATTCTGGCCCGTTTCATGCACTATTACTCACCGTTTCGGGGTCCCGGAGTGATTTCCATGGTTATCGAACTCCAAGGTGCGCTTACGTGTCGATCATCAACA
>NW_021315887.1:0-1070 GCF_002162155.2 Triticum dicoccoides | reverse complement strand
AAGATCATGTCAAGGTATGTGCTCATTTGAAAGTATTATTAAGCATTTTGATCTATCCTTATAGATCTTGATGCTCAATGTTCAAGTAGCTTAATCCAGGCTTTCCATTGAAAAACACTTTCAAAATAACCCTATATGCTTTCCAGAAATTCTACGTCATTTCTGATCAACAATATGTCAACAACATATACTCATCAGAAATTCTATAGTGCTCCCACTCACTTCTTTGGAAATACAAGTTTCTCATAAACTTTGTACAAACCCAAAATTTTTTATCATCATCAAAGCATACATTCCAACTCCGAGATGCTCACTCCAGTCCTTAGAAGGATTGCTGGAGCTTTGCATACTTATTAGCATCTTTCGGGATTGACAAAACCTTCCGGTTGTATCACATACAACCTTTCCTCATTAAAATCGTCGAGGAAACAATGTTTTGACATCCTATATGCAAGATTTCATAAATAATGCAGTAATCGCTAATATAATTCCAACAGACTCTTAGCATCGCTACGAGTGAGAAAATCTCATCGTAGTCAACTCCTTGAACTTGTCGGAAAACATCTTAACGACAAGTCGAGCTTTCTTAATGGTGACATTTACCATCATTGTTCGTCTTCCTTTTGAAATCCATATGTACTCATTAGCCTTACGACCATCGAGCCGTTCTGCCAAAGTCTACACTTTGTTTTCATACATGGATCCTCTCTCGGATTTTATGGCCTCAAGCCATTTATCGGAATCCGGGCCCACCATCGCTTCTCCATAGCTCGTAGGTTCATTGTTGTCTAGCAACATGACCTTCAAGACAGGATTACGTACCACTCTGAAGTAGTACGCATCCTTGTCATCCTACGAGGTTTGGGAGTGACTTGATCCGAAGTTTCATGATCAATATCATAAGCTTCCACTTCAATTGGTGTAGGTGCCACAGGAACAACTCCCTGTGCCCTGTCACACACTAGTTGAAGAGACGGTTCAATAACCTCATCAAGTCTCCACCATCCTCCCACTCAATTCTTTCGAGAGAAACTTTTCCTCGAGAAAGGACTCGATTCTAGAAACAATCC
>NW_021315886.1:0-1177 GCF_002162155.2 Triticum dicoccoides | reverse complement strand
CCATCAACACTTGATGTTCTTTCTTGATTTCAGCCTCTGCTGACTTCAGCATCGAGAACACTTCAGGAATGGTCTTTTCCATTCCCTGCATGTTGTAGTTCATCACAAAGCTCTTGTAGCTTGGTGGGAGCGACTGGAGGATTCTGTCAATGACCGCCTCATCTGGGAGGTTAATGTTCAGCTGGGTCATACGGTTGTGCAACCCAGACATCTTCAGGATGTGCTCACTGACAGAACTGTTCTCCTCCATCTTACAACTGTAGAACTTGTCGGAGACATCATATCTCTCGACCCGGGCATGAGCTTGAAAAACTAGTTTCAGCTCTTCGAACATCTCATATGCTCCGTGATGCTCAAAACGCTTTTGGAGCCCCGGTTCTAAGCTGTAAAGCATGCCGCACTGAACGAGGGAGTAATCATCAGCACGAGACTGCCAAGCATTCATAATGTCTTGGTTCTCTGGGATGGGAGCGTCACCTAGCGGTCCTTCTAGGACATATTGTTTCCTGGCAGCTATGAGGATGATCCTCAGGTTCCGGACCCAGTCCGTATAGTTGCTGCCATCATCTTTCAGCTTGGTTTTCTCTAGGAACGCGTTGAAGTTCATGTTGACGTTAGCGTTGGCCATTGATCTACAAGACATATTTGCAAAGGTTTTAGACTAAGTTCATGATAATAAAGTTCTAATCAAATTATGAACTCCCACTTAGATTAGACATCCCTTTAGTCATCTAAGTGTTACACGATCCGAGTCGACTAGTCTGTGTCCGATCATCACGTGAGACGGACTAGTCATCGTCGGTGAACATTTTCATGTTGATCGTATCTTCCATACGACTCGTGTTCGACCTTTCGGTCTCCGTGTTCCGAGGCCATGTCTGCACATGCTAGGCTCGTCAAGTTAACCCTAAGTGTTTTCGCTGTGTAAAACTGTCTTACACCCGTTGTATGTGAACGTAAGAATCCATCACACCCGATCATCACGTGGTGCTTAGAAACGACGAACTGTAGCAACGGTGCACAGTTAGGGGAGAACACTTCTTGAAATTTTATAAGGGATCATCTTATTTACTACCGTCGTCCTAAGTAAACAAGATGCATAATACATAATAAACATCACATGCAATTATATAGTTGTGACATGATATGGCCAATATCATATAGCTCCATTGATCTT
>NW_021315885.1:0-1005 GCF_002162155.2 Triticum dicoccoides | reverse complement strand
AGGCTATGACTTTCGAGGTTGACGAGAAGGCTTATCTTCGGGTCACCCCTCTGAAGGGAACCCATCGTTTCGGTATCAAAGGCAAATTGGCTCCTCGTTACATTGGACCTTTTCGCATTCTTGCCAAACGAGGAGAAGTTGCCTACCAGTTGGAACTACCTCCGCACCTCTCCAGAGTTCACGATGTCTTCCACGTTTCTCAACTCAGGCGTTGCTTCTCGGATCCTATCCGTGAAGTGGACCACGAAACGCTTGATCTCCAAGATGATCTTACATATCGAGAGTACCCCATTCGTATCCTCGATCAGGCCGAACGTACCACGCGACGTCATAATATCAAGTTTCTCAAGGTTCAATGGTCGCACCATTCTGAGGATGAAGCAACTTGGGAAAGGGAGGATCGTCTTCGACTTGAATATCCCGCCTTCTTCACGGAGGAACCCAAATCTCGGGACGAGATTCTTTTGAGTGGGGGTGAGTTGTCACAACCTAGCTAGTCATGCATTAGAGTGTTGCATCATGTTTATTCTTTCATCAGAAACTTGAAATGGGGATGACAGAACCCCCAGTCCCCTCTGAAACCAACTAGGGTTACTAAAATAATTTTTTCAATGAACCTGAAATGCCCTTCTAAAATGCCCATCGTTTTGCCTTGGTTCAGAACCTCTGCCAAAAGTGGTGCACATTTTCCTAGGCCATCCTAGGGTTTTTGATTTAAATCATAGATATTTGAATTTGGGCATTTAAAATAATATAAAATATTTAAATGCTCAAATATCTCCAAACTAAAATGTTTCATGTTGGAAATAATCCAACTATGGGCCAGGAATAGTTTGGTGAATTTTGAAGTTGCCTAGGTATTTTATTAAATTCAACAAAGTTGCAGATATATTAAATAAAAACAGAAACAGAAAAAAAGGGGAAAAACTTCCCTGTGCGGCCCAGCCAGCTGGCCGGCCCAGCAAGCCAGCCCAGCCCACCACCGCCGTCGTCCTCCTGGCGCCA
>NW_021315884.1:0-1086 GCF_002162155.2 Triticum dicoccoides | reverse complement strand
ATGAGATCCCGGACGTCACGAGGAGTTCCGGAATGGTCCGGAGGTAAAGAATTATATATAGGAAGTGCTATTTCGGGCATCGGGACAAGTTTCGGGGTTATCGGTATTGTACCGGGACCACCGGAAGGGTCCCGGGGGTCCACCGGGTGGGGCCACCTGTCCCGGGAGGCCACATGGGCTGTAGGGGGTGCGCCTTGGCCATCATGGGCCAAGGGCACCAGCCCCTATAGGCCCATGCGCCTAGGGTTTCCCCCTAGGAGGAGTCCTAGTGGTGGAAGGCACCCCTAGGTGCCTTGGGGGGGAGGGAAACCTCCCCTAGGCCGCCGCCCCCCCTAGTAGATCTCATCTACTAGGGCCGGCGCCCCCCCTTGGCACCCCTATATATAGTGGGGGAGAGGAGGGACTTCATACACCAGCCCCTGGCGCCTCCACCTCCCCCCCGTTACGTCTCTCCCTCGTAGTCTCGGCGAAGCCCTGCTGCTGTGACGCCCTGCATCCACCACCACGCCGTCGTGCTGCTGGATCTTCATCAACCTCTCCTTCCCCCTTGCTGGATCAAGAAGGAGGAGACGTCTCCCGTCCCGTACGTGTGTTGAACACGGAGGTGCCGTCCGTTCGGCGCTGGTCATTGGTGATTTGGATCACGTCGAGTACGACTACATCATCACCTTGCAAGCTTCCGCACGCGATCTACAAGTGGTATGTAGATGCAAACTCTCTCCCTAGACTCGTTGCTTAGATGAACTCATAGATGGATCTTGGTGAAACCGTAGGAAAATTTTTAATTTT
The DNA here is from genome assembly GCF_002162155.2 of Triticum dicoccoides. NCBI lineage: Eukaryota > Viridiplantae > Streptophyta > Magnoliopsida > Poales > Poaceae > Triticum > Triticum dicoccoides. The sequence goes on along the minus strand of NW_021315884.1, from coordinate 297 downwards.
CTGCAACGTTCCCCAACAGTGGCATCATGAGCTAGGTCTATGCGTAGTTCTCTTTGCACGAGTAGAACACAACTTTGTTGTGGGCGTGGATTTTGTCATCTTACTTGCCTCTACTAGTCTTTTCTTGCTCAACGGTATTGTGGGATGAAGCGGCCCGGACCAACCTTACACGTACTCTTACGTGAGACCGGTTCCACCGACTGACATGCACAAGTTGCATAAGGTGGCTGGCGGGTGTCTGTCTCTCCCACCTTAGTTGGAGCGGAATCGATGAACAGGGCCCTTATGAAGGGTAAA
>NW_021315883.1:0-1833 GCF_002162155.2 Triticum dicoccoides | reverse complement strand
GATCCCGATCTGGATCTGGAGGGGTACTGTAGCGGCGGCGCGTTTTACAAGGTTCGACGGGGAGGCCGGCACCGGAGTCGGACTTGTCGGCGTCACGGTCGTCGAGGAGGGAGGAGGAGGTCGGGGCTCGCCAGGGCGTGCGGCGGCGTGGCCGCGGCGTCGGTGCGGTGGGGGCACGGCGGGGCGGCGACCGGAGCCCGCCGGAGTTGCTGCCGCAGTCGCTGACGACGAGGAGGCGCGGTGAGGAGGTGGCGGCGGCCGGCGAGCGGGAGCGCGGCGAGGAGGTGGCGGCGGCCGGCGCGCGGGCCGCGCGGGGGCCCGGCTCGGGCTCGCCCGGGCTGGAGGCGGGACAGGCGGCGGCGCCATGTGGCAGCGGCTTGTTGGTCAGCGGCGGACGGTGTCCGGCCCAAATCGGACACGTCCGGAGGCGAGGGGAGCGGAATTTTTAGGGTTTGGGAGGAAGGGATCCGGAAATTTCGAGGAGGAGTCTATATATAGAGGTAGAGGGAGCTAGGAGTGTCCAAATGAGGTGCGGTTTTCGGCCACGCGATCGTGATCGAACGCTCTAGATGATGGAGAGGGTTTTGGTGGGTTTTGGGCCAAATTGGAGGGGTGTTGGGCTGCAACACACACGAGGCCTTTTCGGTCCCTCGGTTAACCATTGGAGCATCAAATGAAGTCCAATGGTACGAAACTTGACAGGCGGTCTACCGGTAGTAAACCAAGGCCGCTTGACAAGTCTCGGTCCAATCCGGAGATGTTTAATCCCACACGCGAAAGAAAGGTAGAATTGACCACCGGAGGAGAACGGAGCGCCGGAATGCAAAACGGACAACGGGGAAAATGCTCGGATGCATGAGACGAACACGTATGCAAATGCAATAACTTTATCATGATATGAGGAAATAAATAATAACTTTATTATTGCCTCTAGGGCATATTTCCTTCAGTCTCCCACTTGCACTAGAGTCAATAATCTAGATTATACAGTAATGATTCTAACACCCATGGAGCTTTGGTGTTGATCATGTTTTGCTCGTGGAAGAGGCTTAGTCAACGGGTCTGCAACATTCAGATCCGTATGTATCTTGCAAATCTCTATGTCTCCCACCTGGACTAGATCCCGGATGGAATTGAAGCGTCTCTTGATGTGCTTGGTTCTCTTGTGAAATCTGGATTCCTTTGCCAAGGCAATTGCACCAGTATTGTCACAAAAGATTTTCATTGGACCCGATGCACTAGGTATGACACCTAGATCGGATATGAACTCCTTCATCCATACTCCTTCATTTGCTGCTTCCGAAGCAGCTATGTACTCCGCTTCACATGTAGATCCCGCTACAACGCTTTGTTTAGAACTGCACCAACTGACAGCTCCACCGTTTAATGTAAACACGTATCCAGTTTGTGATTTAGAATCGTCCGGATTAGTGTGAAAGCTTGCATCAACATAACCTTTTATGATGAGCTCTTTGTCACCTCCATATATGAGAAACATATCCTTAGTCCTTTTCAGGTATTTCAGGATGTTCTTGACCGCTGTCCAGTGATCCACTCCTGGATCACTTTGGTACCTCCCTGCTAGACTTATAGCAAGGCACACATCAGGTCTGGTACACAGCATTGCATACATGATAGAGCCTATGGCTGAAGCATAGGGAACATCTTTCATTTTCTCTCTATCTTCTGCAGTGGTCGGGCATTGAGTCTTACTCAACTTCACACCTTGTAACACAGGCAAGAACCCTTTCTTTGCTTGATCCATTTTGAACTTCTTCAAAACTTTGTCAAGGTATGTGCTTTGTGAAAGTCCAATTAAGCGTCTTGATCTAT
>NW_021315882.1:0-1172 GCF_002162155.2 Triticum dicoccoides | reverse complement strand
TTATTTCTATTTTACTTCTGTTTTCTATTTTTCTGTAACTGGGAGGCTTTATTAAAAATACTTAGGCATCTCTAAAATTCCAGAAAATAATCAGGGGCTCTGTTTAGAATATTTCCAACAGCCCACACTTATTTTTAGAATTATTTGGGCATTTAAGATATTTACTAGCATTTAAATGCCCAAAAGCAAAATACATATGATTTTATTCAGTGACCAAATATGTCCTGCAAAAATATAAACCATTTGTGGTAGATGCTTCCACCTCAAACCAGAAATGTTGAACATTTTTAGAGGACATTTTGAGTTCAATGAAAAGGGTTTTATTTTGTCCCTAGTTGAATTCATTTGGTGCTAGGGCTTAGTCAATCCCCATCTCAGGTTTAAATGAAATTTAAACATGGTGCAACACTCTAATGCATGCACTAGGCATTGTCAGAACTAGGGGTGTGACAACTCACCCCCACTAAACAAAATCTCGTCCCGAGATTCAAGCGTAGGGTAAGGTGAAGGGTAAACGCAACTAGTATAATCTTCACGATCCAGGGTGCACTTCAGTTGAACGTTGATTCATTCACCATCATTGTCTTGATGTCTTGCTCTGAGAAATCCTGCCAACAAGACCTGGAGATAAAGAGACTCTAGAAGGGTCGATCTCCTCGAAGATCGAACAACTCAGAATTAACTCGCGGAATGAGACATAGAACCATCTCTCGGATTGAGACACGAGATACACATCAAGAGGGGTGGAAAGAAACGGATGACGAGGGTTCACTAGGTAGACAACAATTTCACACCTAAGAAGGTGGTAAACGGTTGTCAACGTAGCGAGGAGTTGAGTTGCCATGATACCACGACGAAACATCCTGGAGGAGGGTGATTCGTAGATATCCCCCCTTAAGTGGCAAAAAGAATTACCTTTGATATAGAGATCATTGAGATTCTCTATATCCGCCTAAGGCAAATCACAGCAATCGATTGGCGGGGGTCGGTAGAATGGCATACTCGGACTTGGATGATGTGGATTACCTTGTTGAAGACAACGCAATGGATGAATTTGCTTATCACCGAAATGGATGAGACCCATGGTAGAATGGCACATTGGCGGTGCAAGCTGGGAACAAAATGCAAATGCTGGGAATGATTCTGGTAACTGGGGAAGAACCCAACAATAG
>NW_021315881.1:0-1815 GCF_002162155.2 Triticum dicoccoides | reverse complement strand
GGACATGTTCACACGCCTCTGATTCATCCCCGATGAATCAGACCTGACTCGACTCTAAGCAGTAGCAGGCATGACAAACAAGCATGAATGAGTAGGCACATCAGGGCTCAAACAACTCCTACTCATGCTAGTGGGTTTCATCTATTTACTGTGGCAATGACAGGTCATGCAAAGGATAAAGGGGTTCAGCTACCGCAGCAAGTAACAAATATGTCGTTGTTGTCCTAATGCAGTAAAAGAGAGCAGGAGCGAGAGAGTGGGATTTTATCGGAATGAACAAGGGGGTTTTGCTTGCCTGGCACTTCTGAAGATAACATTGAGTCTTCATCAGTGTCAACGATCACATCATCGGTATCACGTCTATCGAGAGGGGACAAATACCGGCAACACAGAAGGAAACACAATCAATGCAATGCACAATATGATGCATGATCATGACATGGCAAAATGAATGTGTTTTGGGCTAATGCATCTAGCAACAAGTTAAATGGGGTTGGGTTGAATACAAGATTCAAATTCAAACTCCATATGTGATTATTCAAATGCCATTTAATTGATTTGTGCCAAACGGCAGCTATAAGTTGTTCTAACATGCATGAAAATGGTACAGATGGATTCCTTGAATTTTTCTGATAATTTTTCATATATAAATTATTTAATTTGGAGTTACGGTTGAATTTCTATGAATTTTAGAAGTTTTAGCTATTTTCTAGAATTTCCTGAATTATTTTTAAATCCAGAAAATACTTATTGCGTCAGCATGACGTTGGCATGACGTCAGCAAGTCAACAGGGGCTGGTCCGGGTCAAACCTGACCAGTGGGCCCACTGGTCAGTGACTGGGGCTGGTTAGTGCCGCTGACGTGTGGGGCCGGTCAAAGGCCACGTCAGCACAGTCAACTCTGACTGGTGGGTCCCGTGTGTTTATTAACTAATCTAAACAGAAATAAAACAGAGATTATTTCGAGCGTGGGGCCCAGGTGTCAGTGACATAGGGCTTAGTTAGTGGGGTGATTAACTCCTAACAGCTGCTATCACCGGCGGCTAATCGCCGGCGTAACCAGGACGCGGCGGCGTTGCCCGTTCGGCCAACTCCAGCGACGGGAGCTCGCGCGGCTGGGCGCGTTGGAACCGGAGCAAGGAGGCGCGTCGATTGGTGGCCTCAGGCGATGCTAGGGTGGCCGGGAACGTCGACGGCGTCGAGTTCCGCGGCGGCGCAGTTGGGGCTTGCACGGGTGCGAGGAGCACGGTGCACGATTGGGCGACCTGAGGCGCGCTACGGGTTCCTGGAGGAGCCCGGAGCATGACTCCATGCTTGGGTTGGTCGGGCGGGACGGCTAGCGACGGCGAGCTTCGCGGCGGCGGCAGCGGGTGCTCGGCCATGGCGGCCTGCGGTTAGAGGGCGGAAACAGAGGGGGTGAGCACGGGGAAAAGTGTAGGAGCTCACAAGGATTCGGTAGAGAAGGTCAGCGGCCTCGGGGACGGACGGAAACCGACGAATCGACGGAGACGATCTCCGGGCGCCAGCGGTGAAGACGAGGACGTTGGCGACGAAGCAAAGCCCTCCGGCTCGTTTCCTCCGGCTTGGGGATGTGGTGCTCGATTGCGGAGCTGCTGGGCACGGTCACGGGACGAGGGGTGGCCGGTGGTCATGGCTACGGCGAGCGGCGCTCTCAGGTGCGTTCGGTGACGAGAGGGAGGGAGAGCAGAGGAGGAGGAGGGGGTCCAGAGAGAGAGAGGCGGTCGAGGGGGTCGAGGGCGTCTCCGTGGCGTCGCGAGGAAGTCGGGGAGGCTGCCACGGCGAAGCAGGAGGTGG
>NW_021315880.1:0-1099 GCF_002162155.2 Triticum dicoccoides | reverse complement strand
GTATATATTCGTAATGGTAGGCCTGCACCACCACCTCAGGTACGAGATGATGTCCATATTCCTAAACTGAAATTGAATATTCCACCATTTGAGGGTAGATATGTTCCTGATATATATCTTACTTGGGAGTTAGAAACTGAACAATGATTTACATGTTTACAATATCCTGAGGAGAGACGAGTTGCTGCTGCTGTTTGTGCTTTCACTAGTTTTGCATGTGTATGGTGGTCTGAACATTGTAGATTATATCCTATTCCAACTACTTGGGCTGCTTTGAAAACTGCTATGCGTACGCGTTGGGTTCCACCATATTATCAACGTGAATTGCTTCAAAAATTGCAGCGTTTAAGACAAGGGAAAAATTCTGTAGAAGAATATTATCAGGAATTACAAACTGGCATGATAAGATGTGGTATTGTTGAGGAGAATGAAGCTATGCTTGCACATTTTCTGGGTGGATTAAATAGAGAGATTCAGACCATTCTAGACTATAAGGAGTATACTAATATCACTCGTTTATTCCATCTTGCTTGTAAAGCTGAACGTGAAGTGCAGGATCGACAAGCATTGGGGCGAACTAACTTTTCTGCAGGCCGACCTTCATCATGGACACCACGTGCATCTTCTACTTCAACTGCACCAGCACCTCCATCCGGTGCCACCTCCAGCCATGATACAAGAAAACAGGCACAACCACCATTATCTGCCAAGAGCGCACCTGCGGGGCCTGCACAACGTTCTTCTTCTTCCATGGCATCAACAGGGCACACAAGTGATATTATTTGTCGTCGTTGTAAGGGAGGAGGTCATTATGCGAGAGAATGCAAATCTCCGCGTGTGATGATTGCTACCGCGGATGGTGGATATGAGTCTGCTAGTGACTATGATGAGGAGACATTGGCTCTTATTACACGTGAAGAACATGGTGGAGATGATTCTGATCATGAGACGCAATACATGGCTCCTGAAGACGCTGACAGGTATGAATGTTTAGTTGCTCAACGTGTTTTGAGTGTGCAGGTCACACAAGCTGAGCAAAATCAGAGGCACAATTTGTTCCATACCAAGGGAGTTGTGAAGGAACGTTCTGTGCGCGTCA
>NW_021315879.1:0-1024 GCF_002162155.2 Triticum dicoccoides | reverse complement strand
TTTTATCCTTATGAACAAGAGTATAGTGATTGTTTCTACCATGGTGTACAGAATTTTTATCAAATTGCCATGGTCTACCAAGTAATAAGGAACATGCTTGCATAGGTACCACATCACAATCAACATAATCAGCATATGTAGAGATACTAAAATGCACACGAACAGTACGTGTTACCTTAACCTTGCCGCTGTTGTTGAACCATTGGATGTAGTAAGGATGTGGATGTGGTCTTGTGGTGAGAGAAAGCTTCTCCACCATCTCCATGCTAGCCAAGTTGTTGCAGCTCCCTCCGTCTGTTATGACGCGCACAAAACGTTCCTTCACAACTCCCTTGGTATGGAACAAATTGTGCCTCTGATTTTGCTCAGCTTGTGTGACCTGCACACTCAAAACACGTTGAGCAACTAAACATTCATACCTGTCAGCATCTTCAGGAGCCATGTATTGCGTCTCATGATCAGAATCATCTCCACCATGTTCTTCACATGTAATAAGAGCCAATGTCTCCTCATCATAGTCACTAGCAGACTCATATCCACCATCCGCGGTAGCAATCATCACACGCGGAGATTTGCATTCCCTCGCATAATGACCTCCTCCCTTACAACGACGACAAATAATATCACTTGTGTGCCCTGTTGATGCCATGGAAGAAGAAGAACGTTGTGCAGGCCCCGCAGGTGCGCTCTTGGCAGATAATGGTGGTTGTGCCTGTTTTCTTGTATCATGGCTGGAGGTGGCACCGGATGGAGGTGCTGGTGCAGTTGAAGTAGAAGATGCACGTGGTGTCCATGATGAAGGTCGGCCTGCAGAAAAGTTAGTTCGCCCCAATGCTTGTCGATCCTGCACTTCACGTTCAGCTTTACAAGCAAGATGGAATAAACGAGTGATATTAGTATACTCCTTATAGTCTAGAATGGTCTGAATCTCTCTATTTAATCCACCCAGAAAACGTGCAAGCATAGCTTCATTCTCCTCAACAATACCACATCTAATCATGCCAGTTTGTAATTCCTGATAATA